>NW_027153650.1:0-22419 GCF_002600585.1 Cystoisospora suis
GGGGGGGGGGGGGGCGGAGAGAACAAGAAGAAAGAAGTAGGGATAATAAGATAGGTTGGGTTTCTGTCTGTTCTCGGGGAGATCATCGTTTGTTTTTTCTCTGCCTTGAACGTATGAAGGTTTTCTTCTGTCTTCTTTCTCTTTCAAATGGAACGAGAGAGAGAAGAGAATGGGTAGGGAAGAAAACTGCGATAGAAGTTTTATGTTCTATATGGAGACGACATATTTTGGGGTGCCGCCGTCAGGCAGGCGTTCATGCGTTGTCTGTACGCGTGTATGATCTTCCATCATCTATAGCTATATATGTGTATGTATATACATCTGTAGATGCATACGTATGTATATCCGCATATAGATACTTCAGTGGTATCTATCTTCATAATCACACAGGGACAGGGAGGAGGGGTTTACAGAAACTTGGCAGAAGTCTTGATCAGAGGCGTTGTTTTACGTCGAGAAATAGATATGTCTCTTCTCTCTCACCTAGAGAGAGATCTTCAGAAAAGAGAGAAGGAGAACGCAAGGCGTGAGGTTTCATTTAACTCCCCCCTCCGCCGGTCTGCTTCTCCGCTCCCCGGCCTGTTCGATTCGGTGTCAGTACATCTCATCGCATATAGAGAGAGACAAGGAGAAAGAGAAGAGGAGAACATGTATATGCTCGTGGTGTCTTCCCTTTTGTAATCTCTCAGTGAGAGATGAACTTTTCTCTGTCTCTCTCTCTATAGATTTATTTGTGGGGGCTTGTAGATATATGTGTGTGTGTGAAGGAAGCTATCAAGGGAGGACAATTCCGATGGTTGATGCATGCAGGCGTTGTCATCATGGATTTTTCGAACTCCCTCCGCCTTCTTTACATAGCCTATCTTGTTTTCTTCTCAAGTTCTTTTTCCCTTCTTTACATGAGGGGAGAGATAAAGTAGTCCTCTCTCTCAGAAAAAAGAATGAGAATGTCTGGATTGAAGATAAGAAGTCTCTTCTTCTCTCTTGAGAGTATAGTAGGTCGCTCCTGCAAATCTCTCCTTTTCTCGATTCCTCTTCTTGTTCATTCTCTTGTGATCGTTTCTTCTTCTCTTTCCTTTTCCACGAACTTTCCTTCGCGAGAGACGGATAATGTCTCTTCTTTTCTCTACTGGCCTCTCTTCTCATGCTACGCGCGTGCAATTCTGTTAGTCGACGGAAAGCTAAGAGAAGGAAGAAGACAGAGAGAGAGACAAAGAGAGAAGACCAGAAGAGGGCGGAAGACCACGATGAAAACAAGGGAAAGAGGAGGAGGAGGAGAGAGGAGAGCAGAGACGTCTCATCTCTGGAAGAAGCAGAAAGAATGTCTCTCACACACTATTCTCATTCCTTGTTTCATTATGGTACCTCTCATGCTTTCTCTGCTCCGGTGCACTTCTTCTTTCATTCATATCTTCTCTTCTTGTTTTCGTCTCTCTCAAGTCTCTTTCTCAAGACTGTTTTCAACAGCTTCATGGTATACAAGACCAACGATGAGAGAGAGGAGTCAAGATGTTCTTTAGAGAGGGAGGGGTTGTGTCTGAAGAGAAACAAGAAGAGAAGAGGAAGGAGAGAAGAGGAGAAGGGGTAGGGATCTCTTTGTCATTTCATTCTTTTTGAAATGACGGAGCGCGTGCTGAAGAAATCGCCGGAGACAAAGTCTGTCTGAGGAGGAGGAGGAGGTTGTTTGTTTTTGATCCATTCTCCTTCTTCTTCTCCGTCTTCGCCCATGATGATCACTGTATCTCATATAGGCAATGCTCTTGTCTGTCTTGTCTATTGGCGTGTGTCTGTTTCACAAACGAAGGTATTTCTTCTTTTCATTGAAGAAGAGACGGATCATCCTTCTCCTCTCAGTAGCATAAGGCTCCTTGCTTCTTCGTTTCTTTCTGTCTTTCTTTCGAAGAGCTTTGTCAAGCTCTTGTGCACCTAATAGAAAGCCCGCGAGGTTTTCTCTTCTTCACTCTTGTCTATCTATCGGGATGATGTCTCTGTCTCTTCTACCTGTGTCTGTATATATGTCTTGATAGATAGGTCTCCGTGTATCTACCTGTAGCTATCTGCTCATAGCCATCTCTATGTACAGATCTTTATTTCTGTAGTTTTGTTTTCTATTCGTTTGAGAGGGACAGACACAGGGCCGCCACCTATGCACAGATTCGAACCTCTCCTTATCTCATTTCTCTTCTTTTGAAGAGTGGGAAACTATAGATGTCTCCTCTCTTTCTTTCAGAAGTGCACATGAAGCGGTCTCGTGCGTTTTTCATTCTCAGAAAGGAATAGAAAGTAAAGGATAGATAGGATGGAAATACGATTGTCGTATCAAGCCAGTGTATATATCTATTCACTTCTATATGTCTCGATCTCATGAATAGCACAAGCCCTGTACCTGTCTGTGCGTCTGTCTCGCCGTTGTGAAGTTGATGACTGGAGTGAAACGAGTGTCTATACACTCGAACATTGTTCAGTGAGCTTGACTGGAGTGGAGTATATATACACCTGAGTTGTTTTAGGACAGAGAATAACTCTCTTGATCTCCTTTCATTCTTTGCTTACATACATACATACATTGATATCCCCTCCATCATCGCCTTCCATCCTTTCTCTTTTGTTTCTATCTTTGATCTAATGGGTGTCCTGGCTCGTCCTGAAGATCGTTCAACGAGAAGAAAAAAACTACAGACAAACGATGAGAAAGGGAGACGCGATGGAGAAAGCGAGAGAAGAGAAGAGACACGTAGTCGTGTCCCCTTAAAAGGATAGAAGGAAAGACAAATAGAAAGAAGACGACAGAAGGAGGAGGAGAGAAAGAGTAATAAGAAGAAGGCAAACAAAAGAGAGAGAGAGAACGACCCCTAGGCGAAGAACAACATGGTCTTCGTATTCTTCAGATTATCTTTCTTTCATCTCTTTCGACGTTGTAGATCATCGTCATTCACTTTCTTGTTTCGCCCCTTCAGATTCTTTCTTCTGTCTTGTAGTAAACCTTCGCACCCTTTCTTCTTTCTTTCAGTTCAATAGATTTGATCAAGATGAAGTTTTGTTCTTGTTTCCGTCGTATTCTCCCTGCTAGGAAAGATGATAGAAATCTGCTGATGACTTCCCGTCTAGGCAGAGATCCTTCTTTGCACTCCTTATCTCTTATTCCTTCCTTGTCTTCTTTTCTTCCTTCTTCATATAATCCCTCTCTCTTTCTTTCTGTCCTCCTTTCTTCTCTGTTCGACGGTTTCTCTTGTTTTCTCTATCTTTCTCTCTTTCTCTTCTCACTTAGACCATCGCCTTCTGACTCTTTAAGTGAGAAGACAGCGGCGTCGTCCCCCCCTCCGTCTTCCTCTTCTTTCTCTCATAACGATAGCCCTCCTGGTGCAACGGCGTCTTCTACGCAGCCTCCTCGCCATAGAGATGAAAGAAGAGGGAGAAACACAAGACCGCCCCCCCACTTCCTTGAAGAAGAAAAACAAGACTTACCAGGCTTCCGCCCGGATCTCGTTGCCTACTGTTGTAACTCCTTCAATACCGAGGCGCCTCGTATTCAACCTGTCGTAGCTCAGTATACACCCGTAGGCCAACCTCAGTGCATACAGCAGACGTTGGTCGTCCAGCCGCCTAGAAGAGAGAGGGATGGTGAGAAGGAAGAAGGAGAAGAAGACAAGAAAGAAGGAGGAGAAGGAGGTGTAAGAAAAGAGAGATTAGAAGGTGTGAAAGCAGGTAAAAGGAGAGGAGAAGGAAGTTATAGACGCTTGAAGGAAGAAGAAGAAGAAGACGAAGATGAGCAGCAGGGGATAGGAGGGCGTGGTGATACGGAGAGAATGCCATCGTCCAGACGGCAGGTTATCCAGCGCATACAGACAGTTGAGCCAGGGGTAGGAAGAAGAGGAGAGGGAGAAGGGGGAGTTTATCCTTCTTACCCTTTGGGTGCGCAGGAAGGAATGGCCGGTTCTTCGCCTCCGCAAGGAGAGAGTTCACTTTCAGAAGAAAGGAAAAGACAAGAAGAGAAGAACAAAGAAGAGGGAAAGAAGAATGAGGAGGAGAACCCAGGAGAGGGAGGAAAGAAGTAGTAGAAGAAGGAAGATGGACGGAGTGTTGTTCCTATAGAGTTGATGCCTCCCAGGATGTCTTTAGGTACAGAATGATTCTTTGGAGTTGTGATAAGGATAAGATGCTCTATCAGCTGGATGAAGAAGGAACTGCATGCAAAGAGGGGGGCAGATCATCCCTTTCAGGAAGCCGCCATGCCCTCTGTCTCTTGAAAGAAAGGGAAAGGGAAGATAACCGAGTAACTCGGCTTTATTCAACAGCAAGAGAAGATGAGAAAACTCAACTTTCATACATGTATAATACGAGGAGGCTACTTATCTATTTCCATCTATATATACATATCTCGAGTATATGTCCATGCAGGAGGAGGCGGCAGGTGTGTATACATGTACATGTATACGCAAGAGGTAAACAAATATATGAGAGAGAGAAGGAAGATATCCCGCAGATGGCAGGGATGATGCACCGGAAAAGAAGAGCGTCAAGTAAATCTATTTCAGAGTCAAGGCCCCCCCCCCCACTTGGGTTCTTCAGAGAAGTCACATGTGTCTGCTAGACATGCACAAGGGTCACGACTCCTACTACTACTTTTAGTAATGAGTTTTTTTCTCTCCTTCATTTGTCTCTTTCTTTCCTTCTTTCTTTCTTCCTTTCTATCTAATCTTGATCTTTTCCTGGGATGAAAAAGAAGATGATCGACGGGGGGGGCACTGAGTGTCTTGCGTACTACTCAAGAAGAAGAAGAGGCGAGGACGAGGAGGAAGAAAAGGAGCAGGCCAGAGTGTATGGTAAGAGAATCTCTTTTCTTCTTCTGATCGCCTTGCCTTTCATTCATTCTTTCTCTCGCTCTTCCTCAGCAAGGAACTGTTCTCTTGTGTCTCTCCTGATTTCGAGCTCGGGGCACTTCTTTCTCACTAGAGAAAAGAGAAAGAGATTGTTTTTCTTCTGCTTTCATTTCGATATGCTCTCTTCTCTTTCTCTAGTCTCTGCTGACGAGAACGAGGAAGATGATGAGAAGAACCTCTTCGTCGACTGGACCGCGAAGAAGGGAGAGGGGGCAGGAGGCTGGACACGATTCCTTTTTCCTTGTATCTATATATATATATGTATATATATGTATACACACTTGTCTGTAGAGAGAAAGGTGAATATGTGTGTAGAAGGGTACCGACAGAGATATGTATGTATACGGAGATTTGGTAGATAGAGGTCTTGTGTGTGTGGAGCTGTATACGTTGTATGTGTATATATATGTACGTTTCGAGAGAGATATGTATGTGAAGAGAATCATATAGGTTTTAGTGCATGTGTTCCTATGTATTTCTACAGTAGACCGTTTTAGCCTGACGCTGAGGAAGTTCTCGTTTCTCAGATGTGCAAAATTTGTGAAGAACATGAAGAAAAGGAAAAAAAAGGAGGGACAGGCGAGGGATAGAGTCCACCTGGAGCCAGAGCAGTCCTCTGCGAGCCCGCGGCTGTCGGTCTGAGAATCCCCGCATGCGGTCTAGGGGGCGTTGATCATAGGCATCTGTTTGACTAAAGATAGATTTGCTTTCTCTGGAGAAGAATGATGTTTTTAACTTGCTTTCTCCTGTCATCTTCTCCTCTGTTAAGAGTTCTTTCCGAGTGGGGGTTTTCATCGAGAACTTTTGGTTTGTTCTGAATCACATAGATTTCTTGAATGAACAGAAGAAGAAGAAGAAAGAGAAGTAGAAGGAAAGAAGGAGGAGGAGGAGGAGGAAAGAATGAGAGAAGAATAGGTGGGATGTTGATACAGGAAGTTTTCTGGACAGCAATGATGGAGGGAAGAAGTAAAAAAGAAGAAACGTCTTCTTTTTTTCTTCTGTAGCTAGCCGAGCATGACTCGAATTGATTGAGACAGATGTCGTTATTTCAATAAGGAGGAAGAAGACAGCTTGCTAATGGTACGCAGATCGATGCATAGCTAGACAGATATACAGACAGATCACAGATAGATACACGTTTTCGTTTTTTTGCGTGTAGGTGTAGATCTAGCAAACGCATGATGAAAATGTACGTCAGCCAAGATAGGAAGATCCCAAAGATAAACCTTGTGAAAGGCCCAGTGGCAACTTGAACCTACACGTTCAAGTATAGCCGACACCCGAAATCGACGTCGATCTCGACAGGCGCACCAACCGACCGATTGTAGTATGTGCCTGTGGAGTTAGCTACTTGGAGATATGCATCGAGATACATATGCGGCGGGGATGTGAAGAAGAGTTCATGCATATAGCAACTGTTGGAGATGTCTGAGTAAAGAGAGACCCGGGTGATGTGATTCCGATGGAAGAGAGCGAGAGAGTTATTTCTTTTCCTAATGGATTCTATACAGCAGTGAGTGGTGAACAAGGAAAGATAGATTTTCAAGAAGCAAAAGGAAAGGTACGGATGGACTTGGTTGTCTTCTGTAGACAAAGTTCTATAGTAGGTGTACAGACACACATAACGCGCGATACATCCACTCCGGGAAAAAGTGAAAGAAGCCTCTTGTCAACTAGGTACATAACTCCTATTTCTTTATTTGGTTATCTTATTAGTGTACATGCACTTCATTACGTAACGGTACAAAACAAAGGACTTTTCAACTCAAACTATATGAATGAGTGTATGTACACACACTCGGGAAAGGGAAGCTTGAAGGTAGGGGAACGAAAAGTTGGATGACAGAAGTTGTGAGCCGTAGGACAAAGTTGTAACGCAGACGAACTCTTGCACCGCCGTTCAAACACGCGTGATGCGTGAGAACACGGAACGATAGGAATGGGTAGCTGCGGGCTCCGCCCCGCCCAGCACGATCGGAGACAACTGCGAAGCTATCTTCTCTCGCAATCTCATGCCGTTTGGTAGCGTGGTGCTAACGAGAGTCTCACAGCGTACCCGGAAGGTCAGTACCAAAACTCATTTCTTAGAGGATCTAACTACTATTCCTCTCTTTCCGTCGCTATGATCTAACACGACGCATCGGGAGAGTCGCGAGAGCGGGAAGAGAGACGCGTCTCTCTTTGCGCCTCCCCGGTGTAGCGGCTACGAGCAGTACTACGGACTACCGCTAAGCAGTCAACTACGTAGCCTGCACCGCTCCATCCGGGCTACCCGAGCACCCGGCTCACCCAGGGAATACTAACCGGAGTGCACACACTCTAATTCAGAAACCCATTTCTCGCTGAGGAACTTGTGTTCGTCGCGGGTACATCAGATTCTCTTTTTCTTGGTCTCTTCAAGAGGTAGCTTTCTTCCTTCTTGTTAAACAAAGAGAGAGGATGGGAGTGCCTCAGCCTACCTTCTCTTTCTCTCTTTCTCAGCAACTTATAAGCTGAAAGAGGTAGAGATGAGTTACTACACCAAGAAATCAGAATCCTCCTTCTCACTCTTTTTGTTCTAGTACACTGTCTCCCTGGTGTCACTTTTCCATACACTCATCTGCATGTCCATAGGTGTCTCTTTCATGTCCCTCTGAACAGCGGAGATACACATAGACGTATCGACACTACGTACGTGATCTGTGTTTCTATAGGCGGGAGAGCTATGTAGGAATACAGATATAGATACATAGATAGAGCCAAACACCTTCACAGTACGAGGCGAGGAGAGCCGATCGCCAACTATCTCGTCCAGTTCTCGTTCTTTTTCAGACCCCCCGTGAGGAAGATTTCAAGAGAGAAGCCTTTCAAACATGTATCTTTTTTGTCGTTCACTTTTTAAGAGACATCCTCTCTCGTTTTTTTACGAGTTCACGCTCTGCTAGATTCACTCCCGTCGTGCGCAAATCGATCCTAGATCATATACAAGTCGATTATCTTATCTACTGCCAACCGTTGACAAGAAGCATGACAGGACAACCGATTCTTCTCTAGCTAGCCAACCACGATGTGAGGTGGCTGTCGACATCTAGGGAACTAACTCAACAAGAATGGTTGATCCGACTAACCACAACAAAGACCTCTCTTCTTAATCACGAACTAATTACGGATCACAGCATACAAACTCCTTGTTCTTCTGGTTATATCTTTCAATACATAGATCTAAGACATAGGAGGTATAAGAACGTTCTGCCGCTCTCACCTAAGACGATTCTATCCGTCTTCACTCTACCGGAAAGACACCGAAGACGCTGTGCCAAGACAGGTGCAAGAGAAAGTACAGTTTCTGTCGATGGTCGTAGCCAACTCATTAACACACTTTCTGACTAGCGAGCTAGCAAGAGAGAGAGTGAGAAAGAAAGACGGAAAAGAGAAAAGTCTTCCTGTTTCCACAAAAGAAGGTCGAGTGCAATGAAAAATCCACCAAGATTCTCCTGAGTAGGGAGGAAAGATGTCTACCACGCTACGTTTGTTCGTCGCTTCATCCTCTTCAGTCTCAACTCTAAAGTGTATAGGCAGATCAGCATAAAAAGAACCACCTATCAGAAGGTACTCTTACAATGGCTCTCCCGTGCAGCGGACTCCTGGTCGCTTCTGATTTCTCCCTGTTGAGTGGTGAACGCTACATCTTCCTGTTTGCATGCAACGAGAAAAGCACATCACAAGAAACGAGAAGAAGAAACCGAAGAAGAGACCTGAAATTCTTCTTCTTCTTTCCTTCTTTTGCGACAGAGAACTTGAGAATCCTTCTGGTTTTTTCATCACACGTCGATTCCACTTCTCTTCTTTCTTCGACAGTCTTCTTCTTCTTCGTCTTTCTTGTCTCTTCGTGCCCTCTCAAGACAATCGACGATTCTGCAGCGTGGTTGCATCTCTTCTTTTGCTCTTTATCTTGACTTTTTTTCTTTTGTTGAAATGAGGGAAGACGTGGAAGTCGAAAACGAACGAACAGGCGTTGTTTCCTGGTATTGCCGACCTCTTTCTCGTGAGGGGTATGTACAGACCTTGATCGTGTAGCGGTGTGAGTGCGCAGATGTCTCTTCAAGACAGTTTGTAGGTGTAGATTCTCTTCTCTCTTTTCGTCACTGTTTTCTCTTTTTATCGTCTGACTTCTCGTCTACGGACTTTCCAATCTCGCTTTCTTCCTACGAGCATTGTTTTCCGTCCTGTAGGTGCCTGGTTTCTCTATTCATTCCATCATAGGACCAAAGAACAATGATGGCCTTGGCGGGTGCTGTATATACACCCCATCCTTCCGTTCTTTGCGGTGACCCAACTGAGAAATGGTTATGTTTCAAGCAATGGTTCTTTCCGCTTTTTCTCTCCGGCGTATTTGTTCTCTCCTCCTCACGGTGACCTTGAAGAAAAGGAGAAAGAGAAAGCGAGATGCTTGTGGGTAGCTTCCTACTTCTTCTTCTTTGGATCGCAATGCCCCTGAATCATCCTGACATCTCCCTTTTGTCCACCAAGGAGTTGCATAGAAGGGCCTTCTTTCGTTCACCTCTTCATCCTCTTCTTCACGATAGAACTTCTCCTTTTACCTCTCAAAAATCAATACACTTCTTCTTCTTCTCCCATGTCATCTTCTCTCTCTCGTTAGCTTCCTACGCCCCAGTGCCTCTTGTCTAGACACCAACACGACCCTCTTCTTCAGTTTGCCTGCCCCGCGGCTAACTCCCCACGCCCCTTCTTCCATTTAATGGAGACAGGAGCGGAAGAAGGTAACGGACGTTGAAGAAGATAATGTGATCAAAGGAAGCTATAGCAACAAGGAGAAGAAGAAGTAGGAGAAGAGACAGGAGGAGGAGAAGAAGAGGCAGGGAAAGGACGAGAAGAAGAGGAAGAATGAGAGACTTTCATGGTGTGTAGAGAAAGGAAAGGAGAAGTCTCCTACATACACTCAAAGAGGAGAAGTAGAAGAAAGGACAAGAAAAGTGAGAAGACCTAGGTTTATCATGGGTATGGGAATTTGCTTACAACCGCACTTGGAGGGGAGAGAGAGAGAGAACAACGAAGAGGGAGGGGGGGGGGAGAACAAGAAGGAGAGGAAGAAGGGATGCTTCAACACTTGGCCGTGAAGAACATGAAGAGAAGACGAGAGAAGACAAGACAGGGAGTCTAGAAAAGAGAAGAAGATGAAAGAAGGAGATTCAGAGATGAGAGAGAAGATGGGTGATTTACCCCAAGGCACTCGTATGGATGTTGTTGTCCCTCCAAGAAAACAGAAGAGACAGGAGGTGGACAGGAATGAAGAAGAGTCAGAAAGAAAGACAGATCCTCTTCTTCTTCCCCAAGACCAGAGAACGAGCGATTCTGATAGGCATTCAAGAGACGATGGCAAAGATGAAGAAGAAGAAGATCTGAAGAAGAGAATGAAGCGTGTTTCTACCTCACAAAAGAATGAAGGAAAAGAAAAAGAAGAGGGGGAGAGAGCAATAGGAAGGACATGGAGGGTAAAAGAGAAGACAGATGAAAAGAAAGGAAAAGAAGAAGGAGAAAAGAAAGAAACGAAGGATAGAGGCCCACCACACGAGCAATTAGAGATTCCCCCGGACACCATCCAAGAGAGAGATGCGAACAGGTATTTTGTAGAGGAGATGATGGCTCCACATCCACGGTCTTGTTCGTCTTCTCCTCTTCATCTTTTTTCTTCCTCTTCTCCCTCTGCTTCTTCTCCTTCCTTCTCCTCTTCTCCTCCTCCTCCTCGTCTCGGGGTGTCATGGAAAGGAAGTATTGACGGAATGAGCGATCTGTTGAGATCCCTGACCTCTCAGTTGTCGTGTCAGTTTCTCCTTCTTATAGAGATCGAGCTGTCTTTATTTCTTTCTCAGATCCTCACGTATCATCTATCTCTCTTTCTCTCTCCCAATGCGCACAAGATGAAAAGACTTTCTTCACAAGACTCACACATCACGTACACCTTGTCCTTCCCCCCTTTACCTTCCTTCTATCGACGCCTCATTCATCTCACATGCGAAAGATTTAACTTCCACACGCAGTCCTCAGGCTGGGGCGATGAAAGGTCTCTCTCTGTCTCGGCAGTCCTTCCTTTCTTATTCTCCGAAGGACCAGCTGGTCCGAAGAAGATAAAAAGAAGGAAAGGCGTCCAAGAGAAAGGCTGCGAAGAACACTTCAAGATCTCTCGTAGCAATCGAGAGAGCATCAGAAGAAAAGAAGGAGAAAGAGAAAAGGGAAGAAGACGAGATGTGTGGACTGAAGAACCGAGAGAAGTGAAGGAAGATAATGATGAGGAGGAGGAGGAAGAAGAAGATAGATGTCTATTCTTGAGAGTGCCGTCAGATGTGGAAGTGCCTGTCATGCCCTCTTTATCTCTTGAAGATTTCCTTCCTCAACTCTCCTATTGCATGACAGTCGCACCAGCTGGATCAAAGAGAAAAGAAGAGAAACAGACAAAAAAAGAAGAAACAGAAGAGAAAGGAGGGGAAGCTTGGAGAGGAGAACAGGAAGAAGAAGAGAGAAAGAGAATCACGAATGATACACCAGGGGAGAAAGAAGTGACGGGAGAAAGTCAAGGGTCTCCTAAGAGACGACAGGAAAAGACGGCCACTCTCGAGAAGACTTCCAATCCCCAGTGTAATGAATACTTCTCTCCTTCTTTCTCCTCTTCATCATCCTCTCTTTGCTCTCCATTAGAAGGACCTTCTTCTTTCTCTGTGCTTGGCCAAGTGATCGAACAAGTAGAGGAAGGAAGGTTCAAGATGAAGGAGCTGTTTCTTCTCTATCGATGTGTCCGTTTACAGATGGAGAAGGCATGTAACCTATTCGAAAGGAGAGTATTAAGACAAGAAAGAGGAGAAGACGAAGGAGAAAGAGAGATGATGAGCCAGTTCAAAGGACAGAGAGAAGGGACCAAAGGGGATACGAGGCGAGAAGGACTTGAGAGGGGTGATCGAAGGAGTGATGGAGAGCAGAAGGAGATGACAGGGAGCCGAGGAGACGAAGAAGAGGGAGAGAAAGATGATACAAGGAGAAGAAGATTTCCACGTGTTGAAGAGAAAGATAAGAGGGACAGTAGACTGAAGGAAGGTGAAAGAAGAAGAGAAGGATGTGCGTTTGTGGGCGATCATAAGTTTCTCTCTCCTCAGAAGAATCTTGCTTGTAAGGGAGACGAAGAAGAAAGAGAATTCAGAAGCATGGGAGAACGTATAACTTCCTGTTCTTCTTCTCTTCTTCTCTTCACCTCTCCGTTGTCTTCTCTTTCTAAAACTACGCTCGGCGAGATGGAAGAAGGAGAAAGAGAGAAGGGCCATCCTTCAAAAGAAGAAAGAGAGGGAGAGAATCACCAAGAAGAGAGGGAAGGAGCTCATTCGCCATGCAAGGAAACAGGAGAGGATCAGAAGAAGAACGAGGAGAACAAGAAGGAAAGACTCGAAGAAGAAACCAAAGAGCTATCGGGGCCGCCAGTTGAAGCGAAGAGAAGGAAAGGAAGAGGAATCTTCTCTTGGAGAAAGAATGAAGAAGACATCTGTAGGAATGGAACCTTCACCTCGAAGAACAAAGAGAAGAAAGGGGAGGAGAACGAAAGAAAAGACAAGACAAAGGAGGAGGAGGAGAAGAAGAAGAAGAACGAGAGTGAAGGAGAGAGTCAGTCTTTCCTTCGATCTTCTTCTAAGGCTATACTTAGGGGAGGAGAAGAAGAAGAAGTCTCTCGAGAGAAGGAAAGAGAACAAGGAGAAAAAGAAGGTCAGTTAAAGAAAAGAGGAGAGAGATTTTCTTCACCAAAGTATCTCGGATAGAACTTTCTCTTCTTCGTTCTCTTTTTCTGTAGAGATAGCTCGGGTAGAGAGCGAGCGAATCGTCCCTTTAAGGCTTATCCTTCTGGTACATCATCTATCCTTCATGTATCTGTCTACTAGCTATCGTACCTATCTGTAATCTAGTTACATGTAGATCTCACAATCTACCTATCTATCTTTGATCTGTCTGTCTCTAATGTATCTGTGTAGCTGTCCATCTTTCTTTAGTCTATCTATCTATCAGTCGTGTTTCTCTCTATCAATCTATCTACATATCTTTGATCTCTGTGTTTTGCTTCTCCAGGTGTTGGTGAGGAGGATGATGAAGCTTCAGTCGAGGAATATTTTCCGGACCATATTTCTTCACGCCCTCTCTTCTCTTACGGTGCTTTTTCTTTCTCGAACTGTTCTTTTTTTTCTTCCTTCTTTGATCTGAAGAAACGAAGAGGAAGAGGTAGAGAAGGCATTGAAGAAGAAAGAGGACAGGGGAAGTTCCAGAGTCTTTCATCTTCCTCTTCCGCTTGTTCATTCATTTCTCCGAATAGACATACACTTTCAGCTCCATGCCGTCAAGTCTCTCTTGTTCTCCCCCCTCCTTCTCTTTCTCCTCTTGTGAAAAGTTCAAGAGGGGAAGGGGGAGGACAACAAGGAGAAAGAGAAGAAGAAGAGAAGACGGTTTTTTTTTCATTTTTCGCTTCTTGTACATCATCGCCTTTTGCTCGACTGTCCTTTCATCCTTCGTGGATTCTATCTTCTTCCGTCTCCCCCGAGGAAGAAGATGAAGAAGGAGATTATGCTGAAAAGGAGTTTAGTGAATTTGATCCCCAATGTAGCGTATTAAGTTTTACAGCTGAGGTTTACAAACCTTTCACGGTGTGTCTATACACCCGGGAAATCTTTCCTTCTACTCATGATCAGAGCACATCCCCCTCCACGTGCTCTGATAGAAAGGATAGAAAAACTCCTAAGAGAGAAGAATACGAGGACAAAGGAGAAAGTCTTTTTTCATCTTCAAGATCTGATCGCTGTCAACATGGTGATAGCCGCACATCAAGAAGAACAACATCTTCTTCTTTTCTGAAGTGTCACAGAGGACCCATCCCTTCACTTTGTTTAGTTCTTCTCTTGGATTTCCATCCTGATAGAATCACTCAGAAAGGATGGATTGTACATGTATCTCGGGTGTACATACACCTCAAACAGTTGTCATCGTCCCGACGGCATCCCCTCCTCCTTCGACGAGGAGATTCTAGGAGAAGTTCTCATAGAGAAGATGCCCGGACTGGGAGAGAAGAAAGAAGAAAGAGTAAGAACCTCTCAAGAAACTTGCATGGTCTCTCAGAAGAAAAGAGACATGGACAGAATCAAGAGGAAGAGAGGAGCCGTCATGTGTCTAACCCTTGTCTATCTATCTGTGTGAAAGATGCATGGGAGATAAGGCAGGAGTGGGAGAAGAGATGTCGGGCAGCTCATCTTCTTCTCTCGAAATTCTCTCCAGGTGAAAATATGTATCTGAAAGGCTCGATGAAGACAGAAAACGACCAAGAAGAAGAACAAGAAGAAGAAAACGAATGTAGAAGAAGAAGAAGAAGAAATCGTGGGCCGATAAAACAAGAGAGGTGTGAAGGCGGAGCCGATGATATTTTGCAAGAGAGAGCTTCTGTACAAGGCGGCGGAAGTCAGTCGCTTCATAATGAAAGTTTCCCTAGCAAGCTCTTACAGACGTCTTCTGCGTCGTCTTCTCTTCCTTCCCATGTCGGAACTTTCTTTGTGCCGTATAGAGAGGAAGAAGAAGAGAGGTCAGAGGAAGAGAAAGGAAGTCAAGAGAGAGAGAAGAAGGAGAAAAACGACTTCTCTCGTTCCCCTCTCTCAGGTACACCTGTATCTATATGGATTGCTCAGTTTCCTCGTTTTCTTCTCCCTCCTGAAACGTCTCCTGCAGCTCCTCTCTCTTCTTCCTCGCCTACCACCGGCCTCACATCCCCCAGGCTTTCTCCCTCGCTTCAAGAGAATAGACAGGCTCCTTCTTCTTCTTCTCCCTCTTGTTCCCTCGCTTTCTCTTCAGCCCCGTCTTCTCGTCATCCTTGCGCTTCTTCTTCATCTTCTCCTTGTGCTTCTTCTTCTTCTCTACCACCCTCTTCTTCTTCACCCCCTCCTTCTTCTTGTTCTTCAGCCGCTTTATCTTCTTCTTTTCCTCTTCTACGTCCATCGAGGTGTTGCACTGTATTGATTGGAAGGGGATCTTATCCTCTGAGCATCCACGGAGAGATTTCATTTCTCAACATAAGAAACCACGAAGAAGAAGAATCTCTTCCGTCGTCTTGCGATTTCAAGGAAACATCTTTCATACAGGAGGATCTGCCCTCGGATGATAGAAGAAGAAGAGAAGAAAAAGGAGATGACGATGAAGAAAAGGAAGACATTTCTCTCGCAGCGCACCTTAAGACTTCTTCTTCGCTGCATAAAAATGTACAAGAGAGAGAGAGAAAAGAAAGAACGGAGGTGTTCCAAGGAAAGGAAGAGAAACAAGAGAAGAAATCTTACGTCATGTCTCTTCAAAGGAAAGAGAAGAAAGACAGAAAAGAAGGAGGAGAAGATAAAGGAGCAGGAGAGAAGAGAGAAAGAGGTGTAGGTGGCCCACGGAATGCCTTTCATCGAGCTAGGCAGATCTCAAGTAGAGAAGATGCAGACAATACGATAGCGAAGTTTCTTCAAAATGAAGAAGTTCTAGAAGAACGAGAGGAGGAGACGAGAAGTTTGATCAGAAAAGACGAGCTAGAGAAGATGGTGAGTATGGACGCGGAAGAAGAAGATCGTGAAGGAGAGAGAGATCCGCAGAACACGCCATTCTCGTCTAAACACGGAAAGGATAATAAGGGGGATGGAGGAGACGACGTCAGAGAAGAGCCTCGAAGTGTTAGCAGGGGGGGAGATAGAGAAGAAGACATAGATCTTGGACAGAAGAGAAAGGCAGACAAAGAAAGAAGAGAAAGAAAGAGAAGAGATGAAAAGGAGGAAGAAGAAGAAACAAGCCAAGTACGAGATTGTGACTTGCAAGACAATGATGCTAGTGAAGAGGAAGAGCCTCCCAGTAGAGAGAAAGAAGGAGAAGAGAGTAGAGATCGAATCGAAGAGATTCTAAGAAAGACAAAAGGAACTTCTTTCTCTCTTCATTCACGGTACTCTCCTTTATCTCAGTCCTATTGTCACCCTTTCCATAGATGTCCATGCGGTGTATGTACAGGTCAGAAACTTTTCTACTTCTCCTTCTTCGCCTTTGGAGTACCTCCTCCTTTTTCTTCTCCCTCGCCACTAGTCTTCTCTTTACCGCCTTCTTTAGGACTCAAAGGTGAGAAACTTGAAGGCGGCGAGAAAGAGAAGGAGAAGAAAGAAAGAGCGCTAAAGAACGGAGAAGAAAACGTCGGATGCGGAAAGACAATTGAAGAAGAAGATGATGAAACGGAGAGGAAGAAGAAGAAGATGGAAGCTAAACTTTCTCCAGAAGATAGGGGGCGAGAACCGTTTTCTTTAGAAAAGATAGATGAAAGAAAGATATCGTACATCAAGACGAGCCCACATCATGTAAACATATCCTCTCCATTCTCAACATACATCTCACCCGAAGTCCGTTCATCTTCATCTTCTCTTTCTCTACGTCCTTCTGAGTCTTCGCGTGTCTCGCCCCGTATTCTCATAGGAGGAAAGAACGCTCTTCTCCGTGCTGTCGCAGAAGCGGCTCTCTCGTCCACGACAGTTCGGCGAGGTAGGGGAGATGATGAGAGACAGAAGAGTCTCTTGGCTGTCTATGACAAGAAGAAGAGGAGAGAGGAAGAAATCTCTCTCTCTCAAACTGCATCGATGATTAAGAAAACTCCTTCGTCTTCTGTCATGGTCTCTCCGACTAGAAGAGATCTTGAAAGACAGGGTTTAGATGGAGAAGAGAGACGAAAAAGCATATCGGATGGAAGAGAAGTTATGAAAGAGGATAGAATGGAGAAGAGTGGTGTCCAAGAAAGAGAAGAAAGAAGGAAGAAGGAAAGTCTCGAGACGAAGACAGGAGAAAGAGAAGAAGAAGAAGAGAAAGATAGAGAGGAACCGCCGTTGTCAAATTCTTTATTGACGGGGGGCAATAGAGTCTTGGACTCCAAGAACACAAGGAAAAATACGATAGAGAAAGAAGAAGAGAGAAGAAAAGAGAGAGAAACTTCTATAGGGTTCAGAGGAAGAGAAGAAGAAGAAGAAGAAGAGAGAAGAGGAGGATACCAAGCCTCGAGTCAGTATACGAGTTCAAGTGGTGTATGTACACTGTGTACATCGGCTATGAGTGTGTTAGGAGAGAGCTGCCCTTACCATCATGTCATACGGCAGATCAAAGTTTTGCATGATGTCGCTCATATATCCAATCTTTCTTCCTTAAGTCTCACCCTAGAGGACGAAAGAGAGAAGAAAGAAGAGGAAGGGGGGGAATCTGAGAGAGGGATGTTCTTCTCAGACGATCTTCAAGCTTCACTCCTAAGAGAATGGACCTTCTCTCCTGTCATAGCAGGCAGAGATCACATCGTAGAGATTCGCTTTTCTGTTAGGGGTTCTAGCTGCAAAACAGGAAGACACTTAGATACACGACAGGAAGCAGATGAACGGTTGATCTGTTGTTCTCCCAACGAGAAAAAGAAGAAGGAGAAGGGGGAGCTCTGTCTTTCGACTGACTCTATGAAGAAAGGAGGAAGAGATACGATGAAGAAGAAGAATCTAGATGATAGCGATGAGGACGTAGGGGGAAGGAGAGACGAGAAAGAGGCTGAGGGCAGGAAAAGACGAAAGACTTCTGAAGAAGCGACACCAGAGGAGGAAGAAGAAGAAGGAGAGAACAAGAAAGAAGAAGAGGAAGAAGGTGGTAGAGAGTGGACGAAGGAGGAAATGGATAAGAAGAGAAGAGGAAGAGAAGAACAAGACACTCTAGAGAACGAAAAAGGGATAGAAGAGAGAGAAATGCAAGGTAATCTAGAAGAAGAAAAGGAAAAGAAGAAGAAAGATAAGATCATGAGAATTGAGAAGGAGAAAGAAGAAGAAGAGATGTGTTGGAAGGAAAGGAGTCTTTACAGCCAGTTTCTTCCTTGTTGTTTGGGCTACTTCTCGTCACCAAGCGCACCTCTTATCACAACTACTACAGATAATGAATGGACCTCTCGTTCTTCCTCTTCCTTTCCCTCTCCTTTTCTCTCTTCTCGCCACCGATGCAATCCCTCTCCTTCTCCTTCTTCCTTTTCTTCTTCTTCCTGCTGTCCCATTCACAGGAAAAGTGATCGTCGTCGACATGACGAAAGAGAAGAAAAAGAAGCCGGAGAAAGACGATTCTTTCACATTTCTTGCCTCCTTAACTTTCTTCTCCACTTCACTATAGAAGCCGGGCTTCCTTTTCCATCCCCTGTGAAGACGCATACTGAGCATCAGCTAAAAGAGGAAGAAAAAGAAGAAGAAAGAGAAGAGGGAGAGCTTGTTCCAAGTAGGAAAGGAACGGTATGGTCTTTGAGTTGTGAAGAAGGTTGGAGTGAGAGAAGAATAGTTGTTGAAGAGGACGGGCGAAAGAAGAAGAAGAAGGAGGGAACTTCAGTGATGCTTCATGAGGGGGGACATCAGAGTCGTCTTGTTCTGCCTCTTATACTTCGTTTTCGGGGTGGGAGAAGAGAGAGACGAGACAATGATAAAACGAACAACAGTCATAAGGAGACTTTGCCACACTTCTCTACGAAAAGCACTCTGATAAGAGACGTCCAGAAAGTCAAAGAAGGTCTTGAAGATTTCACACAGGGGGCCTGTGACAATGGCGACGATAAAAAAAAGAAGAAGAAGAAGGTAGAAGAAGAGATGTCGAGAAGAACAACTCCACAAGATGAAGAAGAAGAAGCCAAAGAGAAAGAAAAGATTGAGAAATGGGGAGAAGAGGAAGAAGAGATTGTGTACTATGCTGTATGTATCTCCTCACATGCAGCCCGGGTCGTGAAGTCTCTTATACTTCAGTGGAAGAGATTTCATGGGGATTCCTCTTTTTCTTCTTCTTATCTCTGCAATGATTGCGCTCAGCTAAACCATTATGAGAAGAGGGATAAAACGAATGGAGTGAGAAGTTCTTTTTCAAATCGCCTCCTATCCCCATTCTCCTTCCCTCTTCCTCTCTGTCTATTCTTCTCTTGTTTATCTTCCTACCGAAGAGTCTCATCGTCGCTTGCTTCTAAGAAGAAATCTTCTTCTCTCCATTTCCCTTGCATCTTTGGATGTGTCAATACACTTCAAGTTTCTTCTCTCTCAGGGGTGGGATGTTTGCCACCTAGTGACGACGAGGTCCTTTCTTTCCTTTCTTCTTCTCGAAGAAAAGAACAAGAAGAAGAGAAAGAAACACGTCAAGAAGAAGGTGATAAAGAAGAAGAAGATGATGTAGATGATCTAAAAGCTCGTGGCTCTTCCTCTCCGACTCTGTTCTTATCTCATCGTCATGGACAGGGGACGTGTTCATCTTCCTCTCTTTCTTTCTTCTCTCCATACATGTCCGACAACCGTCGCTCAGGATCTTCTTGTATTCCAGGAGCTTCTCTTTCTTCGATCTCCGATGCTTTCTTGTTGCCTTTTAGGTCTCCTTTCCCATCTTTTTCTCTTGCTTCTTCTCCTCTTCATTGGCGTAGGCCTCTCTGGTCTTCATCGATGTCTGTAGGGGGGTTGATAGGAGCAGGAGATAGAGATGTTTGGCTACAGAGACTAGAGAAGTTTTCCCGATCAACGATAAGAGAGCTTGGTCTGAAAGAAGTTCTTTCAATTCTCCGGGAAGACAAAAAAAAGCTTCTACTCAGGGAGCCTCTCTTAACGACGAAACTTCAGCGGACGAAGAAGAAGAAGAAGATGGAGAAAGGCCGTTCGAGTTCACCGGTTGAAGAGAAGAGAGTTGAAGAGGAAGAAGCGAAGATCAAGAGGAGTGAGAAGAATGAAAGAGAAGAACAAGAAGGGAAGAACCTTGTCTTTGAAAAAGAAGAAGAAGAAGAAGGTCACGAAGTAAGAGAGGGAAACAACAATACAGGAGAAGGAGATGAAATGAAGGATTCGAAGAATCCTGAGCCAGATTGGGATCAAAGAAAAGAAGAAGAGGTGGATGTCTCCAGTTCAAATGAAGAAGAAGACGAAGAAGAAGAAGAAAAGGGGCGGACGATACTTCGGTTGGAAGTAGGCAGTGCTGTAAGAATGATAGCGTATAACCTTCCTCGCTCGCGAGAAAGAGATACACTCATCTCTAGATACCGGAAACGTCAAGAAAACTTGGCATGTAGCAAGGATATTTCAAAGTGATAGACGCGAGACTGATAGAAATGAAGACTCAGAAGAAAACATCTAAGATCTTGGGAAGTTTTCTCTCTATATAAATATACATGAGTCTACAGCTCGGGGTGAAGCTCATAGAGGGAGATCAAAACACTCGTTTGAGTGTGGTAGTGAGTAGACACCTGAAGAAAACTCGATCTCGGGTGTATAGACACCTGAGAATGCGTGATTATTCCTACTTCCTTTGTAGAAAGATTTCTAAGCATTATTTTCCTTTGTAATCACCTGGTGAAAAGACGGGAGTTGTTCTGAGGATTGGCTTGATCTCGCAGGGGGAATTTTGACTGTCTGTACACCTCAAGATACTACAGTAACATATCTAGAGTAGAGAACGTTAGCTTTGTACATACACCCGGACGATAGATAGTTTTCCCGCCTAAATGGGCACACGGGGAGATAGACAGATAGATAGAAATCGTCTTTTTTATCTCCGCGTCCCTCCCTCCCCCTCCCTCACTCGTCTTCCTCTCTCTTGCTTTCTTGTGTCTTTCCTACTTGAGAGAGAAGAAATCCTTCTTTTTCTTCTCTCCGTCTCCCTTGTCTTTCAACCTCTTTCTCTTGCGGTCCTTCTCACTTTCTTCCCTTTTTCCTTCTGATTCTTCCTAACGTGATCGATTTTCTCGGTCTGTTCTCAGCGAAGCACTCCCTCAGTTTTATAGTCAAGAAAATAGGATGATGTGGAGACGACGACAGACGACAAAGCTCTTTGCTCGCATGTGGAGGTTTAAGGGTGATCTTTTTTGATCAAGGAAACTTTCATTCTTTTGGCGTCTTCAAGTTCTTTTTAATGTTACGAAAAACCTGTCTTAGTTCTTTTGAGAAAGGTCTTTGCCGGTCCTGGCTCTTCCCTTCCCGTCTCCTGAGTAGACAGAGTTTCATAGGACCTAGTTACTTACGATGATGTATGGATACCCCTACGCAAGGATACCTAGCCATTTCTAATTTCTTGGCCAGGGGGCGGGTCGACGTACTGGTGGAGCCATGAAGGCTTCGAGAGAGAGTTTTAGACAAAGGCAGAAATCGTGTGGATGATCCAGTGAGTAGTATTCACAGGTAGATAGATAGATTGAAGATAGGTAGAGAGAAAGCTATATCAGTTTGAAGATGGACAAACCGGAGTCACTTCTCGTTCATGGTTCTTCGTCTTTCTAGTTTTCCGTCCATGCAATCATAGATCCAGATGGTCTTGTAGGCCCTCGACATAGTCACAAAAGGGATGGCGAGAATGCATGGGTGGTGTAACTCCCCTTCTCCGCAAGTGAAGAGCAGTGAGTGACTCCGCTCTCCTGGAATGAGCGTTGGCTACAAGATGTGGGAAAACGAAAAAGAAATGAACAGAGACGCCACCACAAAACTGTCGCGTTTATGGTCTAGTGGTAGAATACCTCGTTGCCATCGAGGTGACCCGGGTTCGATTCCCGGCAGACGCATTTCTCACAGCTTGCGACTCAGTCGTTAATAAACTCTTGAGTTGATCACCATCTCGTCCGTTCTTTTTCTTCTTCCTTGTGTATTGATTGTCGTAGTTCTTTTTCGTCTTAGTCATTAACGAGAAAGGGCTATGGAGATGATAGCAATAAAACCCATAGAAATGAGATGGACGGTAGATAGGTGGTAGGGTCTCCCTACTGAAACAAAAGTCACTCGTTAGTCCATTCAGAGCACATGTGCAAGCGACGATGAACGAAAACTCATATCCAAGCGGAAGGGCGGAAGAAAAAGCGCTCAGACATCTCTTTTTCTTGTGCATCTGCCGCGATCGAACCACCCGTGTCATTTCGATGGTGCATGCCGACGAGGTACCGTACCACTGGACAACAAGAGGTTGGACGTTAGCGCAAAGGGGAAGTGAAAGTTGAAGAAGACAAAAGGCTCTCTAAGAGAGAACTTCATCTACGCTCTCAATCGTCTCCTTCTCCTTTTCTCCCTCCGTCCTTGTCTCACCGTGAGATAGGTAGACGAAGCACTGGATAAATGAGAGGATTCTTATCTTATTGAAACGGTACGGGAAAGCATTGATTCTCTGAGTCGTCCATCGCCGGACTGATATAACGGATAGAGTAAAGTGCATGCATATTTAGGTCCGTGAAAGCTCTCTGTGAAGACAGGGAAGGGTCCTTGTTTTCGAACACTCTCTATTCATGCTACTTTCTTTGTTTCTGACAAGCTGATTGATAACGTGTATGTACTCCTTCTCGTCTTCTTTCTCTATAAAAGTCGACATCACCCCATCTAGGGCGCGTGCCTATGTCTGCTCTCCTGGTATGGCTGTTCTCTCCTTCCAAGACTTCATAAAATCTACATGCTATCTACTGTCTCTCGCCGCGCCGCCCCCGCCCCCCTGCAGTATCTCCACATCTCCTGTGTACGTCAACACC
>NW_027153650.1:22562-49894 GCF_002600585.1 Cystoisospora suis
ACAAACGCGATGATATTTCCCCACGACCAATAAGTCTTCATTCACTCATGATCATACATGCCTAGGAGTCCTTTTGATCTGTATATCAATGCAAGTACCTTGATATTGGCGTAAAGACACCTCCCCGGTGCTCCTCCTTCATAAGGTATCTACTGCATTTTTTGTGCTCGCTTCCACATGTCATGACACCCTCCTACATCAACTGGCTTTTCATATGAACTTCCACATCTTTCGAACTCGAGATCTTCATACATATGCTTCGCACACATCGTGTAATCGGGCGATCATAAGAAAAAAGACATCTCCGAAGTCCCGATGACTCAGAAACGGAGAAGGTACTGAACCGGGGGTACACACATCGCAGTTGAACAGCGTTTGTGGTCTAGTGGTAGAATACCTCGTTGCCATCGAGGTGACCCGGGTTCGATTCCCGGCAGACGCATGAATTGCACTGCTTTGTCTTCTATCCAGTGACGGCTCGTGTACATATATATATACGTATGTGGTTGATTGATCCATCTATCAATCTTTTATACATACCAGCTCTCATCGCCTACTACTTCTTTCCTGTCGTTCCTTGTATACTTGGTAGCAGAGTCTCCAATAGATTGCCATCTAGCTGTCTTTTTCTCTCTGTGACATCTCTACACCTTAACCTCTCCTCAAGAACCCCTGTCTCCTTCCTTCTCTTATTGGGCTACCTGCTGGGAATACACAAAGACGTTGAGGACTTTCCCTATCAGATTTCTCAAAAGCTTCTTTGAAGGTCTTGTATTCCTGTTTCTCTTCGACCCGGAAAGCTCGAAGGGATATATGACTATGAGTAGGGGAAGCGTCACGAACCAGCTACATAGAGAAGATGTGGAAGACTTTCCTATCTCCAAAACTTCCGCTTCTTTACATTCCTCCTGGTGTACTGCAAAGAAGGGCTAGGAAGCACGGTATCCTCCCTCTGTCTCTCTATGTCTTAGACACACACATATACATGCATCCGTGAACATCTTAGTGCGGGAAGAAAAGGGTAACGTCTATATACGCTGCATTTTTCGTTCATATAACCCATCTATCTATATATCTACGCGTGTATATATATCCGTATATGTACAGCTCGATGATTGACTATCGACCCAGAATAGTCGTCGTCTTCATAGTCACTTCGGCATCACGAAGAAAGGCGTTCCTTCCTTCGTCTTTTTGTTTGCTCTTTTCTTGCTCTCTTATGGCCTCTCTCCGATCTTCCTCGTTTCTCTCTTTCGGTCTAACGCGTCGCCTATGGCATATCTATACGCATACCCATAGATCCACAGATGTGTCTCTCTCTTTCTACATATACACGCCTCCCTATAGATATGTATATGCATTAGAGACAATACGATAAGGATGGTAAAACCATGTTCAGACTTCACGGAGAAGGAAGAACACACGCCTGCTGCTGCCTGTCCCTCTCGTTCTCCTCTCTTGTCTCTGTATCATGTGCAAAAACCGCAGAGAAGGAAATAGAAAACGATGAGAAAGGAAAGTCGTCGGAAAGAACGAACGAGAAATCATACTAAAGACACCATCATCAAGAAGAAAAAGAAAGAAAGAGAAGACACGAAGAGAAATAGGGGGAAAAGAGAAAGAAGAAAGGAGACAAAGAGAGGAGTCTGTGAAGATAGGTGGGGGATATATGTACGGATGTCCGGGGTTCTTTTTCTTCTTCCTCTGGAACAAGGGGCAAATGCAGAACAGAAACGATCATCAAACTCCCCCAAGACCAGACATAATGACTCCTACCAACATCGTGACGATCCTATAAAAGGTGTGACGAGGATTCCTACTTCTTCCTCTCACACGAGAAGAATCCATGCATACAAATTCGCATATGCAAACCCAACCAACCACTCCACCCACACACGATCACCTATCAAGCGAACCCTTTGAAAGATACATATATCTCTCCTTTTCTCTTTCATCTTCTACTTTATGATGATCTTCAGGATCATCTGGTTCACATCTCTCTCTTATCCTGCACTTCGCGCTCCTATATTCGGAGAGCTAAGGCCCTCCAGACCCAAAACACCTCACACGTTCTTAAAGATCCTCCTTTCCCCTTCTTTCCATAGATCTTTTTCGCCTCTTCAAGCAGAAGCGCTTCTGGCTAAGTTAAAATTTTGTCTTCTTCTTCTCACTGTAGAAAAACGATATGAATCCATCTAGCCTATCTATCTTGCAATCTGTCTTTATATGTTATATTTTCTCGTTCAGATCTTTATCTCACTCGTAGACAAGTAAATTCCTCCCTTCTCCCTTGCAAACACCCTTCCATTATCCTCCCGTTCTATTGATCGTCCCTCTTGCTTTGTATCATCTTTTCTTCCTTTTCCCAGCCTGAGAAATTCAAAGAAATCTCTAAAGGACTTCACAAGATCCTCCAAGAAGCAGATACAAGATGAGTAGACTCAGCTTGCACATGAAGAGACATATGTGAATTCACACATATATAGACATACACCTCCCTTGTGGTGTCTCATCTAGGTTCTCTACCTTGGAAAAGAGAAGAAAGAAGAGGAAAGAAAAGAGGAAAGAAGATCTATTCTTTCCTCCGAGTCCGTGCTGCGAAACGCCACTAAAGAAAGCCAAGGCCTCTCAAGCGCTCAGCCTGCTACGCTTAAGGTACACAGACACACATAGGGACATATTGACACTTATGTCTACGCACATGCATGTGTGTGCATACACATATACATATATGGACAAATGAGTATCTATAGAATACATATATAGATAGATATAGATATATGCGAATACATGGGAACGTGGTCGAGATGAAAGTGAGGGAATACATAGGGAAGATAGAGATATGTTGAATACATACGTGTAAGTCATATACATCGCACATACAGGCATACCACGATGTTCTCTATGTGAATACACTCTTGAGAGATCGATAGCGAAGATGACGGCACAGAAGGAGAGGAAGAAGAAAAAGAAGAATCTTCTCCCCTGCTTCGTATGTGCATGTCGATCACTTTTACCGAAGAGAGAGACAGAAAGATACTCACACGACGACTGCTACCCCTACGAGGATAACGAGCTCACTCATCCGCGCCCAAGGTATCTTTTTAGATCTCTCTCTTCCTTTCCCTTTCTTTCGTCTTTCCGTTCACCCTCATCTTTTCTATCATTCTCGTGCGTCGCAGAAGTTCCTTATCTACCTACACATCGTGGGCGATAGACGAGAAGCTCGGAGTGGTCTCCTAATGCTCTAGGAAACCTATCGATCTTCTGTGAAAGAACGAAGAAAGGGAGCATGAAGAAGGGGAAGCAGACAGGAAATGTCCCTCCTATTTCGCGTTGGTGTACGGCCCCCCCCCTCCTTCAGGTCTTAATGGAGAATCTGATTCAATAGAACGTCATATCTTTGCCTCCCTGCATTGGGGCTCATATGTTTCTCTTCATAGAGAGCTAACGATGGTGGATTGTGGTCGTGGGGGTTCTTTCCTCCTTCTTCTCCTTCTCTTTCATTTCTCTCCAAAAGACCGTGAAAGATGTTCTTAAGAGATGTCTCTGAAGCCATAAGTTCGTCTTAGCCCCTTTCTTCGTCTTGCTTCTTATCATGTTGATCACCTTCTACCTCATCGTCTTCTTGCACACCGCCAGCATCACTTCCGTCCCCTCTCACCTCTTCCTCTTCTCCTTTTCTTCTTTCTTCTTCTCCTCCTCGCCCTCTTCTCTCTTCATCTTTCTTCTCTTGTTTTTGCTCGAGTTTCCTCACAAGATATCTACAAAGCTGAGCGTGAGAGAAGAAAGCATCTAAAACCTTCATATCTTCTACGTAACAGCTATCTCCACATTCTCTCAGACTTCCTCTCTCTTGTTCTTCTTCTTCTTTTCTCTCCCGTCTATCTACATGGAGAAGAGGCCGGGAACTTGTGTAGAGTAGCGGCGCCGCATTCAAGAGGTGACAGAGAATCTTCTTCAGCTTCAGATCTTCGCCTTTAGGGACTTTTCTCTCTAATAGAGAGGTCTTCAACGCAGAGAGACCTCCGACACAAAAGACACGTGAAAAGCGAAAAAAACTTTCGCGCCGCTCATCCGAGAAAGCATCGAGAGAGAAACAACGTCGATTGCCATGTAGCGACTCAAGTCTCTCCTTGAGGAAGGCTATCCTTCTCTCTCTCTCGACTTCTTTTTCTCCTCCTCCTCTTCTGTGGAAAGAAGAAGAGATGCAATGTTCTTCTGTCTCTTCGATAGAGACATCTGTTGTATTTTTCTTTCTCTCAAAAGAATCTGCACTTTGCTTGCCGGTAGCCGCGAAGGGTGTCACTCTATCGGGTGTCTTTTCCTCTTCATCTTTTCCGCTTGATCTTCTGCTTCCTTTCTCTCCATCTCCTTCTTCTTCCTCCTGGAAAGAACCCCTGTTCTCTTCTTCTTCTCCGTGGTGACGTCCAAGATGAGGAGAAGATGAACAGACTCTAGAAAGCGGAAGAAGAGCAGGGAAAGTCTGATCGCCCGAAAGAAGAATGCGGTCGGCTTTCAAACCGATAAGAAGTACAGGGCACATACCTTGTAAGAGACGTCTACCCAGTCGAGAAGAAGAAGAAGAGCCTTTACTTCTTCTCTTGGACATATCAGATCTATCTTCTCTCTCTTGTTCTTCTTCTTCTTCTCCTCGTCCTATTATTCTTCTTCTTCCTCTCTCTCTACCACCATCTTCTTCCTCTTCAGACATAAACGCATCACCCCTTGAGAATCTCCTCTCTACTCCCTTCCCTCCATCGCTCTCGCTCATCTGACTGAAATCTCGCCTTCTCCCTTTCTCTTGGTCTGTCGTCTTCTCTTCAGTTGAAGATAAAGACAATGAAGATCCCGATCTAGACAGAATACAAATCTCCTTGTACTTCTTCTTCACACAGCCTATCCTACTAGTCGCCTCCTCCAAATGCCGAGATTCTCTCCTTTCTCCTTCAGTCTTCTTCTTCTTTTCTTCTTCTTCTTCCATTTGTCTCCTCATTCTCAGTCTTACTCTGTTGCCGTCTTCATCTTCCTCTACACTCGACACATCACTCTTCTCCCCTGTCTCTCTCGGACTGTCTCCCTCCCCCCTCGCCAGCTCATCTTCTTCTTCAATACCAAGCTTTCTGTGTGAGATGCCCTCCCGAAAGAGATGTCTCCTCGGATAAGGAATCAAAAGATACGTCTTAACTTTCTCTCTAAGAGATTGAAGAAAAGAATGCAGGCCTTTACATTCTCTCCCATTCTTATGAAGCTGATGAAGATGAAAGCTCCTTCCTATCTGCGATGACGGCTGTCGGAGAAGAGAAATAGTACTCGGCGTCTTTTTCATATAAGAAGGCCGAGAAAGCATCTTCTCTTCAAATTGTCGAGAGGAAGACAACTCCATGCACTCTTCCTCTTCTTCTTCATGAGGGGTCCTCGCATGTACAGTTGTTATATGGAGAATATGCTTCACATCTTCTCTTTCGATACAATCGACCGAAAGCCTTTGCTCTCTTGTGTGAAAGGGAGGGCGAGGAGCAGCTACGGAGGGTGACGACAAGGCCACACCATCGAGACTTGATGTGATCGACGATCTAGACCCCGGGGGGAGATAACCACCTGGAGGAGAAAGAAGAGAAGACGAAGAAGAGGTACGGCTTTGGAGAAATGAATGAAGATGACGAGAGTGCTGCGACGATCGTAAGGAGCGATGTGGCAAGTCGCCTTCTTCTAAGTACTCTTGGTCACATTTCGTGGATGAAGAAGAAGAAGATGAAGAAGAAGAAATAAAAGAGGAAGAAGAAGATGAAGAGAGAAAAGAAGAGGAGGAGGAGGAGGAAGAAGAGGAAGAGGAAGACAGATGTTTAGTAGAACGGAAGACATTGCGGGGTGTAATGCCGATTGCGAGCGACTTCAAGAGAGCACGTAAGAAGAAGAGGGGCGGTGAGAAATAGGAAGATGAAGGATTCTGATGAGAGGAAGAAGAGATACGTATGAGTTGCTGGTTCTCTTCTTCTTGAGGTGTGGAAGGATGCAAGCAATGAGGAGAAGGAGGAGGAGAAGAAGAAAGAAGAAAACGTCCTTTCTCTCTCTTAAGCATGTCTGGCCGACAGCTGAACTCCCTTCTCTTTTTCGAGACTTCTCTGAATGACGCATCACCAAAACATTCATCAAGCCTTCTTTCATGTCTTTCTTTTCTTTCATCTTCTTCATTCGCTTCTTCTTCGCCTACTTCCCCCATACCTTCTTGTTCTTCTTCTTCCTCTACCGCTTCATGTCTCTGAGGAGACGGCACCTCTGTGAACGAGAAGCAGATTTCCTTGCCACCGTCTCGTGTCTCCGGTTGCGACTTTCCTCTTTGGGAGATCTTTCTACCTCCTCTCTCACGATCATCTTCTTTCCTTCCTTTCTCGAATCCTATCTCGTTCTTCTTCTTTATTCTTTTTTCCGAGAACTTCGTCGATTCGACTCCCTCCCCCGTAGACTGTATAGACACCTGAGTCAAGACACGAGAATTCTTCAAGAGATTTCTTGATCCTGACATATATCTTGATAACCACATCCAACCCCTCCCAGAATACCCTCTTCTTCCTTCTTCTACTTCTTTCATCTTTCTACAGAGATCTTCAGAAGAAGAAGAAGAAGGCGAAGAAGAAGAAGAATAAAAATGACGGCTTCTTTCTTTCTTTGTCATACTCCATCCTTCTCCAAGAGACAATGGCGGAGGATGAGAAGCATTTGTAGAAGGAGACGAAGAAGTCAAGAGAGAAGATTCAAAAGAAGAAGAAGAAGATTGATGAACGTGATGACGGCGTGGGGGAGGAGTGATAGATGAAGAGGCCAGGGGAGGAGACGGAGAGAACAAGACAGCTGAAGGAGGAGAGCGTCGTGTACATAGTTCTTTAGCCCATCGGGCTAAATCAAGAAAGCTTTCAGGGATCGAGGAATCGAAGCATAACCATACACCATCAAACTCCAGTGTGTAGATCAATCCTCTTACCGATTCTAAAGCTTCTGTCCCTCCGACTTCCCAGAACTCTATTAGGAAAGACGAACTTGACGAGGAAGTAGAACAAGAAGAAGAAGACATAGGCATGAGGCGAGACGAAGAAGAAGAAGGATAGGAAAGAGGATGCTTCATCGCATGAGATGTACCTGATAAGGGATGAGGATCTTCATATGTAAGAGAATGTCTTCTTCTTCTCCAATCCTTTTTCACGTCTCTCCGGTTGTTGTCATCTGTGTCCGTTCTTCCTCTATCTTTCCTCTTCAAAGACAAGGAGCATGAAGTTCTCCTATGCTTGCGAACGCGAAGATTATCATGTGTATCTCCACCTTTCCAAATCAAGTGGAAAATTCTCACTCCACACGTCCATTCGTAGTGATCTCCTCCTCCCTCAGCGTCATCATCCCCCGGTTCTTCTTCTTCTTCCTTCTCGTCTTCCTCTCGCTCTTGTTCTTCTTCTTCTTCTCCCTCTACGACTTGATCGTCACCATCCGTAGACACAAGACGAGGAGACGGAGAAGATGAAGAAAAAGAAGAAGATTGGCGAACGGTTTCTTCTTCTCCTGCGTTTTCTTCCTCGTGATGTTCATCCTTCACGCCCGAAGAAGAGCCTTTGGAAATGCTGTGGTCAAGTGAGACCTTCTCACCGCAAGTCAGAGATGGTGGCAAAGAAGAGGAGGAGGAAGAACATGAAGAAGAGTGTTTCTCACGAAGATTCTCGGAAGGAGGATGAAGACATCCAATCGAAACAGATGAAGAAGGGGGAGACGAGACGCGTAACTGAGGTGCAAATCCTCTTCTTCCGGAAGGGCAAGCAGTGGATGTGGTGATCATGGTAGCTGTTGTAGTAGGTGTACATACACCCCGAGAAAGAGAGGGAGGAGGGAAGAATCGATGACATGGTTTCCCGCGAGGACCAGATGAAGATGAAGAAGCAAAGAGTGAACCTGAAGAAGAAGAAGAAGAGGAAGAAGAAGAAGAAATGTCGTTATATGGAGAATTCTTCAGTGAAGAGTTGTCCTTGAGATGACTGACTTCGATAGACCTCGCTATCCCTTCGTGTAACGCCCCCTTGTCTTTGTATTCATATGGAACCCCCCACTCTACTGCACCTCTCCTTGCTGTTACTTCTACTTCTTCTACTTCTTCGCCTCTTCTCTTTGAAGCTCTCTTCTCTTGAGCACTTTGAAATGAAGAGGAAAGAGAAGCTAAGATAACTTCTTCTCTGGGAGATCTCTCTGTTTCATCTTTTCTAAGCCCTCGATGGTGAAAGGGAGGACCGCTCTTAGATGCGTCAGCTGAACTTAGATGCAATCGACAGTTTCCGCGTAGATCTCTTTCGGTTTTCTCTTCTCGTAAACAAAGGTGGAGAGAACAAGAATCTCTCTTGACCTCACCCTCTTCCTTCTCCTCCCCCTCGTTGTCCTCTCCTAAGGGTCTCCCGTCTTGTTCGGAAGCCTCTGGTCGGGTATGAGAGGGATGTGCGAGAAACGAAGCGACAGGGGATGCTGACGAAGAAGATGAAGAAGAAGAAGAAAGGTGAAGAAGATTGTCATCCGAGGAGGAAAGAAAAGGAGGAGGGTAAGAAGAAGAGGAAGAAGAGCAAGATGAAGAAGAAGGGTTTCCATGGTTTTTTCTTCTTCCTCGTCTTCGTCTTGGCCCACGAGGTGTATAGACACCCCGAGGGATATGACAGAGATTCTGCAAGAAGGTGGTTTTCCCTGACCCCCCGTCTCCCACTACGAGAATCCTTAAAGTGGATGTGGAGGACGATTGATGAGAGGGAGAAGGAAGAACGAAGGGGAGAGGAGGAGGAGAAAAAGACTTTTTCTTCTCTCCAAGTGAAATAGATGAAGAACCAGAAGAAGATAGAGATGCAGATCTTTCACGCTGGCGAGATCCCTTCTTATCTTCTCCCGTCCTCCGCCTCTCTCCTCTCTCGGTAACCCCAGGTTGTGAGCGTTCTATAAAGTTTTCTTCTATCATCTTTTTGACAGATCGAAAGGAGACCTTTCAGAGAAAAGTTTTCATACATTCGTTCACACTTCATTCTCCTCTTACGCGTTGCCGTCTCTTCCATCTCTTATCTCTCTCTCTCTCTGTCTCGGATTGTTGACCGTTGTATCGCTTTTCTCTCGTGTGCACTCCATAAAAGACATCTCCTCGTGTTCTTCCTCTTCCTGCTGAATAGGAGAAGATGTCGAGTCTGAAAATCCCCGATTGGGAGAAGAAAAACGTGCAAGAAGACTTGGCTCAGGATGAAGAGAAGCCTGGTAGGATGTGAAAGAACGTCTTCTATAAAGTCATGCATATACAGGCGTATGTATATGTTGGACCTATAGGCCAAGGCATCCTCCTTCCCCCTTGGCTCGCAACTCCTGCATAAGATACTCATCATCTAGACAAGCCAGTGACATCGCAAATCGAAACCAACTAGCTCTTCATCTACATGGCTAGCTAGGTGTCTAGCTAGTGGGTGAACCACGTGAACATCATCAACGATCTCCTTCCTCTACGAACAAACAGTGAAGAAGAGCGGAAGGAGGGAGTAGCAGAAAAGAGACCAAGAGCATCTCTTTATCTCTCTCTCTCTTCTCTGTTACAAAAGATGATTCGACAAGAGAGAGGCTTCTCTCTCCCCCCCTCTCCAGCACATCCTTCCTTCTTTCTTTGCCCTAAAGAGCCAACCAAACTAGCTATGAAAAAAAGTCTGTTTCTTTTCATACCCCATGCTAACAAGCTAAGCATGCGCGGAGTGTTATGTCGTTCAGGATGGAGGGAGGAAAGTTTCTCAAAGAGAGAAAACAGCCCTCGCCCTCCCTCTCTTGTCTATCCTTCGTTCCTTCTCCCTAGTGTTGTCTCCTCCTGTCGAGTCATACATACGGGATAACAGGTCACTTTCTCTTCGGCAACAGACGAAAAGAAGGAGACAAAAGAAATCCTTCGTTTCATGACTCAGTCAAGATGCCACTTGCTGCCTTCTCGACTAAGAGATCCTTTCATCGAAGAATAGGAGCGTCTGGTCTCTGAAAAGGAGAGTTTGCTTCTCCGCTCCCCCCCCCGCCACAGATCGTCTCTAACTGACTCCATGTGACGCTCTCTACAGGGACACGAACGAAGACATTGAAGATCTTTGCATAGAGGAGAATAATATAGAGTCACTACAGATATCGTGCCTAGGTGAGGTTGTTCGTCTTCGCTCCTGGCTCAACAGATCGGATCCTCTTCGCAAGGTGAAAGAAGTGTTTATGGAGAGATTGATAAAGGAAGAGGATGAGGAGAGCTCGTCAGGTCTTGAGGAGGAGATTCACCTCATGCTTAGAAACACAGGAGGTGAACGGCTTCTTCTTGATAAGAAGAAGAAGATTCTAAAGGTTAGGTGTACAGACAGCTACGTTAACTTTCGAGGAAATGGGAGAAAATCGTTCCCCGTGAAAAGAAGAGGAGGAAGACAAGAAGCGACACAAAGAGAGTGAGAGAAGTAGGTATAGTTAAGAGAGAAGAATCCCCAAACAAGTTGTAAGAGAAGGAGAGACGATGAGGAAACAGACCGGAAGGCTTGTAGTCGAGAAGCAACATAGGAAAGAGATGATGATTTGAAATGAAACTACTAGAGGAAAGAGGGAAAGGAAACCAAGAAGAAGAGGCAAGGTGAGGAGAAGAAGTCCAAAAAAGAGAAAAGAGAAACAGCTTCTGCTGCTGTAGGTTTTTTTGACAACCGAGAGAGAGAAAGGTAAAAGGAAGGAAAGACAACAAAGAAGAAAGACCAAGAGGATATTTGTGATGTATCCGGAGAGAAAATAGAACAGTCAGCCCAGTTGAAATGAAAAGAAGAAAGAGGGAAGCAAGCGAGAGAGAGAGAGAACTAAGAGAGAAAGGGAGATCCTACAGAATCATCGTCACCATCACCCGATACGAAGACGGACAGAGAGCCGGACAGTTGGAAAAGGAAAGGGAGGAGCCAAGAGTGGAAAGAGATAAGGAGATACAGAGAGGAAGAGAGAAAGAAAGAAAGAAAGACAAAAGAACGTCAATAGAAAGAGACTTGTATGCTTAAGAAAAGATGACGATAGGTGAGCCATCACCCAGCTTGGGAGATCGATCACGCACTCACCGGGGAAAAGGGAGACACACAGCGAAGCCTTCTTTGGGGTATTTACTCACATAGTAAAGAGAAGGTAGAAGAACAAGATGAAGCTTTGATCCTTTCGTTTGTAGCAAGTACCCAGGTGACAACGCAAGGGAATTTCTGAGACATTTCTATCTAGAAAAAGGAGAAATAAGGAAAGAAAGGTGAGAAAGACCTGCCAAGGACGTGATTGGGCGAAGACAAATTGAGTGGAGATCGATCGTTCACTCTCTCGCTCTCGCTCGATTTTTCTCTTTTTCCTTGTGTCCGTTTTGGCTCTTTCTATGCTCATTTATTGGTGATTGCCATGCTGGAAACGAAGGCGAAGGAGAAAAGCAGAGGAGAAGACACTGACGGAAAGACGAGTTCTCGTCTCCGACTTTCTTGGCTAGGTGCTGAAAGAAGCTCTCTCATTGTGTGTGTGGCACTTCAGCTTTCTTTGAGTTCTTTCGCAGTCACCCGCAATAGGCCCTTGATACAGCTACTCACCTCTCTTTCCTCGTCCTCGATACGCGTGAGCGAGAAGAAAGAAAGCTCGCAACAACGGCCCTGCCCCTCCTTTGATCCTGCTTTTGTGATGCCTCTTCTTCATTGGTCTTCTCAATCGTTCCTACACCTTAGGTGGACCCTCTATTCTCAAGGAGGGGAGACGTAGGAGAAGAAAACAGCAGAAGAAGACTGAAGCGTTCATGACTAAGTATATCTAGAGAATCGTACCACCTCTCCGCACGCCTGCCGACTTTCCTACATAGGTACGGAAGAATCTCCTGTTCCAGGGTAGAACATTAAAGTCTTTCCTAGTTTCCCCGGCAGTAAAAGTTTCAGAACCGCCCACTACATCTTAAGAACTACAGAGGATCCAATGAAAGAGCTTGCCATGCACAGAGCCACGCTCAGCTCATCCCCGTGAGACGTCTCAATGTTTGTGCGTACCTGTTCTTTCTCGTTGATTAACAACCGATCCGGATCCACCAAAACCCCAGGCGTACAGAAAGGATCCAGTCGGCTTTCTGAGAAGAGGGATCTGGTCTTCTCCTGCTAGGTTTTTGTCTATCTCCTGGCTTGGAAGATGACCACAGAGGAGAGAAACGAAGAGTCGCGCCCCTAACTCAGAGAGCAAGCAACTTGTCAATTCCCGCTCTTTCTTCTTTTCACTTTCACGATACTCACCCCTGGCACGTGTTCCTCTCAGGCGCTTTGCTTAGTCACGCCAAGCTATAGGTGTCTTTTCCCAAGGTACAGCACTGGGGAGAGTGCTGTTGCGATCACACCAGATAGTCAAGCCTAAATGAGGCTACTTTAAAGAGCCGGAGAAAGATTCAGCGCGGCCAAGACACTGGTACAGTCAGAATCACATGGGTTCCAATACTCCTGTCCTTTCGGGTAGACCTTTAGCACCTGGTTTCTAATTTGGAAACACCCGACACGGAAGAAGAATGTGGTGGATCTCACCTACAGTGACAGGAGATGTCATGACTACGGAAGGGAAACCGAAAAAGGGTTTCACATGGAAGTCGGCGCTTTCCTTACAGAACACTCGGTGCAGGGAGGAAGCGCCCTTTACCTTAGTGTCAGCGGGAAAGCTTACTTCGCGTAGACACCCTCTAGGCTTGCTCTCGTTGTTTTTCCTTGATGTATCTTGGAGAAGACTTTGGGAAAGTTGGGTATCTCAAGATAGGGCTCTTCGCATCACTTAGCTGCTACCCCTTGCGTTCAGCTCTTCTGTAGGGCTCAGGCAGCCTGCAGATGACATACTTTCGCCAAGTTGCCCCTACAACGGTGAGTTTTCACCACACGGGTAAAACCTCGTTCATAAGTTCGGCATCGCATCTGCTAGGACTTCACAGAAACTGGGTTAGCGGAAACCTCTGAAAGAGAGACAAAAGTGCTCTTAGGTTCCTGAGGTAAAGCTACAGGCTTCGTTAGAACACAGCTGCTTCCCTTCGAGCCCCTTCACAGCTCTTCACTTTCCTTTTGGTTTTCGTTCCTTCTCCTCCTCTCTCCTTCCGAAGATACGATTTCTTTTCTCGTTGAACCGCGTACTCTCTGTTCTCGTCCAAAACGCCAGAAGAGGGCGCAGGTGCCAGGCAGCAACACATAAGACAGTTCGTATGTGGATTTCTCATGGATCTACATACTTGGAAATACTACGAGTATGTAAGAAAGAAATCTCATCATGAGTACGGAAGGCATAGTTTATGTCGGACAATGGAACACCCGAACAAGGTCCTGCGGCGCGTAACCGTATGGCAGCTGCCCTCCGGCCACTACCGCCATTGCTTCACAACTATGAGACTTGACCTTCTACAACTCCTTCCTGCCCTTTCTTCTTTTTCAGGCCCTTAGGTGAATCAGTGGAGTGCGAACAGGTATACGGTGCATGTATCTGCGGGCCGGTGTCGGTCTCCGTTGAGAATTTATCCGGTCTCGGTAGGAAGAGATAAAGGACCATTTTGGACGTTAAACGTAACGTTCTCTCAATCTGTTTTCTTCGACGAGAACGGGGAGAAGCACGAATCTTCCATTGGCTCCACAGAACCAACCACGCATTCCTGCGGTTGTCACACTGCAGGGACTGCGAAACCCCGGACATCTTCGCTCTCCCTCTTTGTCTCTGCTCTTCTCTCTCTGTCCCTTCTCTATTTAACCACGAATATCTTCAATAAGGTTGGTTTCGGCTACGAAGTCTCACTCGTGTATATGCCCTCTTGGAGAAAGAAGTACTTTTCGGGTTTACACAGTGGTCAGGGGGCTATGAGTGATGCACTCTCGCCTTTTCTCCCTCCACTCGTTACAACTGCCATGTGTTTCGCAGCTTCAGAACAAGCATCCGGATTCGTTGCTTATTCTGTTTCTCGTGGGAGGCGCCACGGGGTATTCTCTCCAGAACTCCCCTGTCTGTCTTCAGCAAGGTGTTATCTTCACAGAACGGGCAAATGCCTTCTTCACATCAGTTAAGTTCTCTTCGCATTTTTAGTTTTCAGACCCTCTTCCGCATCTTGTTCCTCAGTGATAGTTGGACAACGCATCATCGATTTCTTTCCATAGCGAAGTCCAACACGGCGAGCTGCTCCGCACGACCGATCGGTCCAATGGTAACCGATGTGCTCCGCCTGACGCTCAATCAGTATCTTTCTTCTTTAGCTCTGACCAGAAATGATACGAGGAGCAAACAATTGAAGGAAACAACGGATATCTTATTCACATATTCTACTCGAGAACCTCATTTGGCTTCAGAATTCAACGAGTAGACCGCACATCTTCAATCTGTGCGATCTGCCACCCCCGGTATTCATTCTTTCCTGTGTGTAATCATCTCCCCCGGCCCGTCCGTCGGTGGCCGTGAAAAAAAGCCTGCTGTTACTGAATTGGACGTTTCATCTCTCTCCTGCCCGCAGTTTACCCCCGTGAACGCTTCAGCAGATACAATGTGCTCTTGAAAAAACACGGACAAGCGGCGGCAACCGTGGCTGGCCGACAGTTCCAGCTAGTAGTACGGAGGTACCTCTGCAAGGGGGCGGTGCGGCGTGGCGTGTGCGCGGTTGTTGTACGCATCTGTTGAGAGGCGTCGTATCCTGCGTTTCGTGATGTCTAAACTCTTAAGAAGATAACACTAACTCTATTTTGCTTGCCCTTTCATCCATCCTCTCGTTTTCTTTCAATTCGAGAGGTCCGTTTCTTCTCCGATGGGGAGACACTGAAGAGAGTTGCCATAGTAATCTCCTTCACACTCCTCTCGTTCTAGGTGGGAACGGGAGAGAGAGTTAAGGTCAAGGACTCCCCACCGCCCATGTGTGGCTGGCTCTTCTTGTGATCTCTCACTCACTTGAACGAGAAGAGAGGGGAGGGACGGACGCAGCAATGGAGGGAGGGAGGAGGGAACGAGGTAGGGAGGGAGGGAGGGAACGAGGGACGAGGACGAGGTGAACTACTACTACTAGGGCGACTACTACTTGTGGAGTACATACTAAACGACGACGACGACAAGGGGTGTAGAAAAAGAGGTGTCGTCCTCGTTGTCGTTGTGTTTGCCGCTTTATCTTTAAGCTTCTTTTCACCTGTTTCTTTAAGATAGGGTGATTGAAGAATAAGCCATGTTGAGTGAAAGGAAGCCTTTTATGTGAATGTGTGTGGTGTTGGATGCAAAAAACAAAGCGGAAGAAGAGAAAAGGAAATGTTTTTGTGCTTTTCTCTGAGCCCCCGTTCGTTTGATCTTCTTGCTGTTTGTGTTGTTCCTGCCGTTGGTGTCGACCGACGACTTCTTTTCTTTTCTCTACAGACATCGCACATTGCTTTTTTTCGAAAATCATTCGATTCTATTTCTAATTCACTTTCCTCTCTTCACAAAAGCTGTTGTAAATTTCATCATTCCTCCTGTCTTACACTCACTCACTCACTCAACTTTCAGTTCCTTTACACTTCTCTCTCTTTCCTTTTCTTATCTCCGGCTTCTCTTTTTTCTTCACTTCCTTTGCCTCAACTTCTAAACAAGTGTAGCGACGAATTATCGGGCAACGCTTGTTTTCATTTCAACGTCTCACTTGTAGAGAAAAAGACCAGGATTTACCACTACTGTCCTTTTTCCTGGAACCAAAGCTCTCTTCCTGCATACCCAGGGGGGATCTGTACAGTTTCGGCCTCTTCGTTCGTTTGCCTTTTCTTCGGCGTACCTCTCGCTACCTCCACGCTCTTCTTTCCTTCGTTGCTTTCTCTTCCCTCTTTGCTGCGGCATCATCATCTCTTTCTGCTTCTAACGACGGTCTCGTCTCCACTCCTGTTGCTGACGCGTGGGCAATGATCAGGGGAAGACCAACTTTCTCACAGTCTCTTTCAAAACAACAAGCTGGGGACCTCGGCTCTTTCTTATCTTAGGACGCATGTAGATAGCTTAAAAGTAGAGAGATATTCACCAGACCGACGCTCTGCTTTGCTTCCTCGCTTTTCTCCCTGGTCACACAGGGCTCTCTCAGTTTCCTCACTCTTCCTTATCCGTGTGTAGGTCACCTGTGTGTTCGATAGTACTTTTCTGCGTAGTTGCTGAGCTGTCGTTGCCGTTACTCCCGTATGAGTTTTCTGTCTTTTCTCTCTCGTGTACCTACTCTTTCCCTTCTTCCTCCTCGACACGAGAAGTTCGTCCTTCCTTCTCTGCCTACCTCTGCATGCGTTCTTCTTTCTCGATTCTCATTCGACTCCTGAGGGAATCTCTTCTTCCCCTGAATTTCTTCATCCTCCTCGCATCTCCATTCATTCTTCCGTGTGAGCGACAATAACGCCTCTCCAAACTTTCTTCTTCTAAGCCCCACACATCCTTACAATCGACTTGACTCACACAATCGATTGGACCTTGGATCGGTGCCTCTTTCTCCTCTTCTCCCCTTTTCTATGTGACTTCTTCGGTTTGTTTCTTTTCCGGTCTCGCTCTCTTCCTCTCCTCCAGCAGCCTTCTATCCCTTGTGTACGTGAGGCTTCATAAACCCTCTACTCGCCGCTCCACTCCTTCATTCTTCTTTTTCTTTCACAAGTGATCTAGTTCGCCTTAAGTCACCAAGAAGAAGAGACTCGAGAAGCAGAACGTATTCATCATCTGAAGAGATGGTTTTTGATAGAAAGCAGAGAGGAAAGGTAGTTACCCTGAAAGTTCGAATGAAGAAAGGCGTGAAGAAAAAAGGCTCGAGGATATGAAAGGAGACTCAGAAAAGGGGGATCAAAGGTGGAGATCTTCCTTGTGTCTATTCTCTTAGGTGCTGACCAGCGGATGTAGGCAGGTAGATAGCTAGCACGCTAGTCGGTGTGTATATATGAGTCTTCTTTCCACCGTCATTTGGTGTATGTAGCATTCTCTGAGAGAGGGGAAGCAGGGAAGAAAAAGCGAAGACATGAAGTCTTTCACTCGGAGTCAGATGTTGTATAGGCTTGAAATGAATCTCTTTCTAAGTCAGGAACGACTGTCTCTTTTCTTCTCGGGGTTCTAGTTCATGTGTATAGATTTTCCTTTCCTTCTTGCCTTTCCTTGGTATCATCATGGAGAGTTCAGCGGCAACTCTTACTGAAATGCTTCCTCCTTCTCCTCCCTCTCCTCATATCGTTTCGACTAAAGAGGAGCTAGCCGGTTTGTCTTCCTCTTCCTTCTCTCCCCTGGAATCATCATCTTCTTCCCCTCCTCAGACGATGAAGATCTCTCTCACTTCTCCCCGGATGACAGCCGTTACGACGACGGTAGATGTCCGGTCCGCGTCTTCATCCTCTTCTTCACGTGGGGGTGAAGAGAAGATAGATAAGAGCTCTTATGGTGACAGTTCCGAAGGGATGAGCTGTTCATCTCCCCCTACTCCCGAGATTCTTTTGCATTCACCTCCAGACGAAAGAAACAAGACTCTGTGTATCAATCTTTCTTCTCCATCGTCTCCCTCACAATCCTATAGGCAAAGAGAAGACGCAGCGGAAGCTCAGCAACCTGGAACTACCCAGTCTTCTTCTCCGTCTTCTCTCCCTCTCGCCCCCCGAGGAGGAGACGACCAGGAAAGCGGAGAAATCCCCTCTTCGTCGTCGCCATGTACAGAGAACGACTGTCATTCTCAAGGAGAGAAAGGGGGGAAGTCTTCATCTTCTTCTCAAGAGAAGCAGGATGGAAACCCGCCGGACAGACTCACATCTGAAGAAGGGGGTGGAGATCTTCTAACAACTCCTACAGCGACACGTGTCCATAGATGGGCTGATGAGAGTGACGATCTCGATTCTCCCTCTTTCGACCCCATGTCTGGGCCTGACTTCGATGCTGTCGATCAATTCGAGCTAGGCGCTCCTGCTTATTCGACTCCCGGGAGAGATGCTTTCCATCATTTCTCACATGAAAGAGGAGAAAGGGGGGGACAGAGAAGAAATATGCGGGCGTCCTATGATCACTACGGAGGAGGAGGTACGTCCCTCGAGATCCGGAGACATAGAAGTGAAGAAAAGGAGAAAGAAAGCAAAGCCTGGCGGTAGAAAGACGACGGGGGGGACTGTTGAGGAGTCGACAGTGTTCCTGGGGGATGATTTAGGAGATGTATTTGGAGCTCTTCTTTATGATTCTTTGGAATACGGTTGTCTCTATATATGCATACAGACAGTACATACGTCTAGTATGTGGAGTGGCCATTCTCTCTCAGTCACGGTATCATAGATGTAGATACTGCTGGCGCTCAAGGGGACAAGGGTGTGGGGGTGTGAAACAAAGAAAGAGCCTTTTTTTCTTTCTCTGCATGTATTCAGTCCAGTGATGAGTGGATCTGATCTCTCGAAGAATGTATGTGATCTTTCCTGCCCCCTCCTTCGTTGCGGTGGATATACACCCCCCTGTAGAGGCGTCACGACATCTCATTTCTATCAAGCTTTGAGGTTCTAGGGCGTGCAAGAAATTGCGCTGTCTGGTATCCACTTTTTGTGTTGACGTGTCATTGAGTTCCTCTCCGTGTATCTGTCTTTTCTAAGTTATTCTCCATCATCAAAAAAGTCGTCCACTCTTGTGGTGAACGGATGTCCTCTCTGCAGGAGGAGAAGGCTTGATGGGTAGAGGAGGTGCGGTAGCCACAAGTACGGAGGTGTATATCAAGGATTTAGAGTCAGGCATAACAGAGGAAGAAGTCTCGTCGATCTTCACAGCCTCCTCTCTTTCTGTCCGCGGAGTTCGCATTGTAAAAGAACATCAACGACGAGGCTCCAATCATACAGCAGGTCAGACCATGTCTCTCATCTATACACGGCATAGGCATATATATGTATGTGTATCCCATGTGGAAGCTCTATACACGTCATATACATGTATATCTACCTATGTATTCATGTGGAAGCTCAGCCTTCCCGTCTATGGACGCTTGAGTGTCTCTTTTCTTATCTAAGGAGCTGCGGGTGAAGCTGGGCTGAGGTGTCTGAAGATTGCCAGGTGTGTAGTCCTACCTAACTAACAGGGATCAAAGACAAGGGGAGAATTCCCTTGTTTTCGCATGTGGTGATATCTTAAGTGGTGCCTCCCGACATGTGAATAAAGCCCGTACATGAAGAGAGGCGTGGATGCACTGACTCCTTTCGCTCCCTCCTCTATGTATCTGTCTTTGACTGTCTTCCATCATATCTCATGCTGTCTCTTTCCTTCTGTCATGTGTATATACCCCGGCGTGTATGTCTTTTTCCCTACAGCATATGTCTCATTTCATACTCTTGAAGATGCACAGAGAGCTTTGTCTCTCAATGGGAAGCCATACAAGCCATCCACTACTCCTCCAGCAGTCTCTTCCCGGGCAGCGGCCTTAGCAGGTTTTTCTTCGCGTTCACGCCAGTCACGAGTCCTGCGAATTGCTCCTGTCCCCCCTCCTCTCTTAGGAGACAGCCACAGCCACCATTCAGGCACAGGAAGCCACGGGCATGGGCATCACCACCATAGCCATAGCGGTGGCGGAGGCAGCTCAATGGGGGCAGCGATGTCTCGTAGTGCAGGCACAGCAGGAGGGAGTAACGCGAGCAGTGGCTCTTCAGGAAGACACAGTTTTCATAGTCATGGGGGTGGCGGCGGATCGACCACAGCAAGCACCACAGGAGGAGGAGGCGGTCACCATCAGCATCATTCTCATCATCATGGAGGTGGCGGTAGCTCTTCTTCAGGGGCAGGCGGAGGAGGAGGGATCTCCTTACCTTCTTCAAGAATTCCCCACCATAGTAGCGTTGGACAGCGTGCTGGTGGAGTGTATGGACACGCAGTTGCGGAAGTTCTGAATCAACAGCAGCATGCGTATGGAGGAGGGGGAAGTTCAAGAAACTTCAAAGGCAGTAGTAGTGGTGGCGTAGGAGGGACACCTCATTCTTCCTCTTTACTGGGAGGCGGAGGAGGAAAGACAGCCAGTGGTGGAGCAGGGAGTATGATGGGAGCAGGTCCTACGAGTAGTAGTGGTGCCCATTATCATCATCCAGGAGGGGGGGTTGAAGAAGGAGGCGGGGGGAGTATGGAGAAATCAGGTCATCATAAAGGTCGACAAAGAGCCAAGAGTCCCGACTTCGGAGAGCTTCGCAAAGAATCTCTACGAAGTTCGGAGACAGGAGGGGGAAGTGGAGGTGGAATGCATGGCGCATCAACAAGCACGCACCATAACAGTGGGAGTCTGAGTGGAAGAGCACGTAGACGTGATAGCGTCATGAGTGGTGTAGGAGGAGGAGGAGATGCGAGTACTCATAGTAGTAGTAAAGGGGGAAAGAGTGTCCTAGGGAGAAGCGGGACTGAAGATTCTCAGCATTCTCAAAGTGGAAGTGGAGAGCATAGTCACTATGGAACAACTTTCTCGTCAAGTAGTGGGCGACAAGCTGGGGGAGAAGGGGGAGGAGATCACTCTAATGCTGTGCAGCCCCCTAAAGAAAGACCCAAGCTTCAACTGAAGCCACGGACGAAACCCCTAGATTCACATTCAGAGTAAGCATGATATAGATCTCGACGAAGAATCATATGAAAGTGAAGTTCTTTACCATACATATGTATGGTCTGAGGTGGAGACAATCATACAGATGATGGTTGTGTATGTGAAGATACTCCAATGTGTGTGTGTATATATAAGGTTATATAGTGTTGATATGTGCAGAGGTGTATCTGGGGAGTGATAGACTTCATTCAAGTGCTGGCAGTCGCAACTACGTAGAGCAAAGGCCCCTGTCTCTCTTTTTTCCTTCCGTTTCTATCGACCTCTAGGAGATAGGCAGTCACAGGAAGAGTAGGTGAGGTAAAGCATCCGAACTTTTGCGTCTCTCAGGTGAAGAGAAAGAAGGAAGGAGTTTTTTTCTTCAAAGGCAGCATGTGTGTATGATCTTATTTCTCTTGTTCGCAGACCTTTGAAACTCAACCCAGCTATCTTTGGTTCAGCGAAACCTATCGATGATCCGGTTGCAAAACCTCAGCCTCCTCCTACTCCTACAGATGTGCATCACTTGCATCATGGAGGTGGCCATCCCCCGCCTCTTAGTCCTCCCCCTCCCTCATCCACTCCTCCTTTACATCAGCATCATCCGGGCGGGGAAGAAGCAGGCCCTCATGCAAGTCATCCGAACTCTCATACAACTCCTCAACGTTATTGTCAGCCTGTCTCCTCCAATCATCAGTTGCCATCTTCAACGTCCCCTACTCCTCCGCTTCCCCCTTCAGCTACTTCAAGTGCCTATCCCTCACAGTCCGCGGGAGGTATAGGAACAGCCTCTCCTCCGCCTTGCCCGAGTTCACCTCTTGTCAAGAGTCTTGCAGCACCTGGGGGAGCTGGAGGTCCTCCAAATGCTACTTGGATACTTCGCGGAGGCGGACAGACGACTACTTCCTCTACTATTACAGGAGGTAGTGGATTGATAGGGGGGGGAGAAGGGATAGGAGGAGGAGGAGATCAGAGTGCAGTGAGAAGTCCCTACCGGAAACCTCAGAATGTTTCTCCTCCTGGAACAGAACAGGGGGCTCATAGTCATCCTCGTCGCTCTCCTCCTTTGGTCTCTTCAACATCTGCCTTGTCTATTACGAGATCTCAGGCAGGAGGAGAGGGAAGGACAGAGGGTGAAGGGAGAGGGACAGGCGGTCTTCCCGAGGGCTCTAATAGTAGCAGTGGTAGTCAGCAGAGTCATGTATCTTCTTCTTCCTCTGGGAAACAGAGTCGAAGTGCGGGAGTTCTCACAGGGGGTGGGGGTAGTGGTGGTGGGACGTGGAGAAGATTAGGAGGGGGGGATACAGGTAAGAGTGGGGGGGGTGAACAAGCAGGAGAAGGGAGTGAGAGTTTGTTAGGAAGAAGAGGAAGAACAGGGGGGGGGATGACCTCGTCTGGAGGTGATGGGAAAAGTCTTTCATCTACGTCGAGGCAAGAAGGAGGTGAAGGAGAGAAGAAAACGTCCAATAGAGGAGGAGGAAGCGATCCTTTTGGCGGAGCTCGCCCAAGAGATGAATTTGAATGGCAGAGAAAGAAGGTATGAAAACATCCTCAAGTGCTATACTGATCTATATATATATATAGTGCTTCTATTCTCTCCATTGTAAACGTGCTAGGCACGGGCGGTGTCCGGGATGGGACGTATGTAGATATGTATATAAATATATATCTACATATATAGCTAACTGATTAGCTTGGTGTCCACACGTGTGTCTCCCCTTCATCGCTAGTTTCTTCTGATTCAAGAGGTCTCTGTATTGATTTGCCCTGGTTGAAGGCGAAGTTGAAGGAGCGATGCACTCCGTTGAGGGCGTGCCTTTCGTGTCTCTGCTGATCTCCGTATGAGCTTCCCTTCAACACACACTCAGTAAAGAGAGATGGAGGAGTCACGACAAAAATCTAAGCCGAGAATCTTCGGAACTGATTCTGTAGATAGACCTTAAGGATAAGAAGCGGAATGACTTGATCTCCTCCTCACCCAGGGTGTCTACGACACCTGTCCCATCTCTCCTTGTACTCCGCCGTAGATAGGTGGGTGTGAACATCCATACATCCTTTTTTCGCCTCTTCTCCCTCTCTCCAGCACACACATTTGTGGGTTCTATGGCTGTCGATGATGTTCTCTGTCTGTTTTGTGTGTGTATGTGATGTCTCTTTCAAGGAAGCCTCAAATTCTTCCTCTACGGCGTCCCTTGGTTGTCTTCCACCTCCATCACCACCCCCACCTTCAGATGACCCTACATCATCATCATCATCGTCTCATCATCGTCCGTCTTCTTCTCCTCCTCCTCCTTCATCTCTTCATCATCCTTCCTCATGCAGCCGAGGCCCTCCCCTTCCTCATTCATCATCATCCCCTTACGGCGGTGGGGGGGGTGCTGGTGTCTATACAGCAGCTCCGAGTTCCTCACCATCTTATCCTATCCTTTCTCAAACGCCAAGTGAGAATCATCACCATCATCATACATCTTCATCTCACACTCATTCTCTTCATCTGACCCCGCAACTCGGCGGAGGGGGCAGTCTCCCTAGCGGAGGAGGTTCCACCGGTAGTGGCATGATGTCTTCGCCTCTTCCATCCCGATTGCCAGAAGAAGGGGTTCTTTCTTCTTCCTCCTCATCTTCGTCTTCTCCGTTAGCAAGTAATTCAGTCGGAGGGGGGAAAGGTATCTTAGGGCCATCTCCATCGGCTCGAAGTTCTGAAGCTTCCACCACGACCCAAAACTCGGGAGGGAGTCACAGTCTTCGAGGCTCATCTCCCCCCGCAGGAAGCGGAAGTTCAGCAGGTGTTTTAAGAAAAGACGGCGGAAACCATCTTCATCTCTCTTCTTCTTCAGTATCCAGTGGAAGAGGGTTGTCGGCATCTCTTCAACACCCCATCGCTTCAACTTCTTCCACCGCAGGAGGTGGTAGGAGCCCTCCATCACCTAGTGGGGGTATCTGGGGAAGAGGGGGGACGTCGTCTTCTACAGGCGTGTCATCAGGAGGACAACCTCTAGTTGCGATTCCTTCATCCTCTTCTGGGGGACAGAAATCAACCTTCTCTTCTTCCTCTCAACATCCTTCATCATCTTCCACGTCTTCTCCCCCTCAAGAAGCGGCGTCATGGAGAAACACGTCAGGCATTGGTCATAGCAGTGCAAGTGGGACCTCCTCTTCTTCCTCCTCATCTGGGAATGGTAGTAGCGGTAGTGGTGGTGACGGCTCTATAGCCACTTCGGCTCCAAGTCATAGCAACACCCCCACGAAAACGACGACGGGTCTAGGAGGGGCAGGAGACAGAGGGAATCTGAATGGTTGCACTTCGTCTAGTATGACAACAGCCTCTTCACTAGGATTTCCCTCGGGGTCTTCCACCTCTCAGAAGAAAAGCCAAGACTCTCTCTCAACGTGGAATCGTAAACCACAACCCTCGATTCATGTTAAGGGTGTTCAGGCTGTCTCTTCGAATGAAACTGCAGCAGGATCGGGAGGAGGAGGAGGAGGAAATAAAACAGGAGCAGGTGCTGTCTTTCCATCTCATCCCCCTACGAGTAGTTTCTTCGGGGCAGGGGGGGGGGAGAATAACAACACCAAAGGAGGGGGAGAACAAGGAAATGGAGGAAAAGATTCAAGTACGAACTTAATAGGAGGAGGAGGAGCCAGTCAGCATCTTAATCCAAGTGACAGGACAGGACAAGAAGGACCTGGAGCGCCTCGAGTTCAGAGCTTAGCTGAGACGCTTCTTCATCATGGGACGACAACAGCAGCAGGAGGAGGAGGAACAGGAGGAAGTGCGATGAATAAAGAGGAAGAGAAGAAAGAAGAGGGGGAGAAGAAGGATGGTAAGAAAAAGGTCCCTGATATTCTGACAAAACCTCAACAGAAAAGTGGACAGGTAAGAAAGACAAGATCTCTTCTTCTTTCCCTTCTAGAAGACATCTTCATAATACACATTCCACCTGCCAAAGAAGAAGATCGAAGTGTTTCTTCCTGGCGGTCGAAATGCTTTGCTAGGACGCCTTGATACCTGTATAATCGTATCCCAGTTTCTAGACATTCTCCGTTCATAAGACGAATCTTAGGCCATCAGCGATAGAAATCAACATACATCGTAGGCATCGGTGGATATCCGTGTATCTGTATATATATATATAGTTAGGAATAGAGAGAGGTTTTCAGCCTTCTTTCTCCCTTCCATACACGCTCCTGTCATCGGAGAGATTCTGTCCTGGGCGTATCTGTGAATCGTCCGATCAGTCGATGTCTCTGTCGATCTGTCTAGATCTATGTATGTGTCTGTTTGCACATCTTTCGTAAGCTCTGCCTCTGTCTACCTGGAGGAAGAGATGAAGGCTTCCTACAGAAACACCGGAAGGAGAAACACACATGTGTATAGATGTTCGAGTGTATAGACATCTCTTTCGCCTTGTATGCGTGTGCTCGCCCCGTTCTTCTCTTCTTTCCATGAGCTACCCTCAATTGTAGTGGGACTCATGGAAAGACAACTAACTAGCGGAATTCTATCTCTATATGATTGGATCGGAACTTTGCCTAGTTCGCTGGAGCGTATATGTGAGTATGTATGTATAGATCCTTATGTGCGTATATATGAGTATCTCCATTGTTCCTTCTCTTCGTCGTCCTTCTTTTCTCTTTTCAGACGGTGTGGGAAGCTCGTAATGAAGTCTTGAACCTGAACAAGAAACAGGGAGAAGAGAGAAAAAGAAGCGATGAAGATGGACAGAAGAGTGAGAAGACCACGGACTCTTCTTCATCTTCTTCGAAAGGTCTCTCGCCGTCTGGAAGGAGAGGTGGAGGAGTTGAAGAAGAAGGAGAGATGGTTTCGTCTAGGACAGCTTCATCCTCAGCTATCTCTACAAGTCCACGAGATAGAGACGAAGATGGGGTGCAGTCTAGGAAGAAAAAGCCTTCTTCTCACGAGAGGACTTCAGCCAAGACACCAGAGGGGGAAAGCTACCGTCACGAGAGCGAGGGTCTTGATCATGACGAAGAGAATAATACTGCATCAAACAGATCTTCACGAGGAAGGGGTGGAGGAATGAAGACAGGAGGAGAGAATTCATCTTCTTCTTCTTGTAAAAGGCGAGATAGCTCAGACGGAATCAGTAGTGTAAGTGGGCCAGACACTCAACAGGAGGCTTCTACTCAGGGTGGTAGCTCTTCTTCCTCTCGTCATACACATAACAGTCGTAGAGGAGGAGGTGGAGGTGCTGGGCGAGACAACAACAGAGGAAATTATCATCACAACTTTGGCGGTCATGAGGGAGAGAGAGAGAGGAGGCGACATGACGGAGAGAGAGGTGAACGAAGAGGAGGAGAACAACAGCAGCTGCAACAAGGAGGAGGAGGTGGTGGACAGCAGAGAAGGCCTCGAGGTTCTCGTCACCACCATGAAAGAGAAGGACATGAGAAGGAGTTCGATGGAGATCATCGAAGTCAGAACAGTGGAGCAGGAGGGGGAGACCATGCTGGTGGTGGTGGTGTAGATACACCTCAGCATCAATCCCATGGTGGGAATGCCCCAGGAGGAGGAAGAGGATACAACTCTCAATACCCACATCAGCGTCGAAATTCCTTCGGTAGTGCGGGGGCAGGAGGAGGAGGAGGAAAGAGAGAATGGCAGGTGGTGGACGACGGAGGAGAGTTGGGAAGAAAATCTGGAGGAAAAGTGCTGTCTTCCGATGGAAGTTTTGAAGCAGCGGCAGCAGCACCAAGTCAAGCATCTTCATCTTCTTCACAAGCAGGGAGTAAAGGAGGAGGAAGAGGAAAAGCAGGAGGAGGAGGAGGGCCAAGAGGAGGGGGTGGAAGAATGCAATGGAAGAAACATGAAGACGGAGAGTATCCCATGGTAAGAGCAAGAGGAAGAGACAAAGTCATTGTTCTGCTTTTCTCCACAAAAATTTAACTATGGAGATCGTCTGACTGTGGCAGACGCGGAAGGTGAAGGGGTGTGGACATAGTGCTACCTATCCTGTGTTTCTCTTGGAGAGGAAGAATCTCACTCCGATCAATAGGATCGCCCTTGATCCACGCGGCATCAAAGGAAATGCATCGTTCTCTTCATCGGTGTGTCTTTCTCTCTTTGTTCTTCTCTCTTCTCTCCCTCCGCTCTCTCTGTCTTCTCACTTTTTTCCGCTCTCTTCTCGTCCCTTTTGTCTCGCTATGTGAAATAACTTCCTCCGCGGAGGTCCACCATCGCACATATCTCAGATGGGTGCCTGTACCTACGAGACAGACACCTGTCTGCTCTCTTCGTCTTCTCTAAAGACTTCTCTCTTTCTTTCTGCTGATAGCTTACCACCCTTCTGCACATAGACACAGCCTAGTTCTGTTGTATCAGAGATACTGTGAAGAGGTGTGGAAGCTTCCGTATGTAGGAAGTCTGTAGATTCGGGACTCCGTCTGTCACTCCGCTTGTACCATGCTCTGTCATATCGGCAGTGAGCTCTTCTCTTTTTTTCCTTCTGTCTTTTCCTGTTGTTCCGGTGCAGAAGAAGGGGGGAGAAGGAGAACAAGAAGGTGGTATCACACAGACTCCGCGGCGTGTCCCTCCAGCAGGTGAGAGTTCAGCTCGCTTTTCATGAAAGAGTAGGAAAAGAAGCAAGCTGGAGAAAAGGGCGTGGGCGTTCTGTGAGGAGTCATATGTAGGCAGGTGTCGATATGAATATAGGCTAGTAGCGTAGCTGGAGATTTTGAGAGGGGTAGCAGTGGATGTTTCTTTCTTCAACCCTACATGGACAAGTACGCACAAGAGAGATACCGAAAGCGGAACGCAGCCTCTCACAAAACCTCC
>NW_027153651.1:0-286 GCF_002600585.1 Cystoisospora suis
CACAAGAAAGCGGGCGAAAGAAATCAAAGGAGGAACTAAGGCTAAGAAGAGAAAGAGATAGGGTGCCGTTCCGACGAGCTACCCCAGAGGAAGAAACGCAGGAAAGGGAGAGAGGAGAAAGAGTCAGAGAAGAGAGCCGACAGAAAACTCCGTCAGAACAGGGCGAAAACGGGAAAGAGAGGATTAAGAGGGGAGAAGATACGCCTTTTAAGATGGCGACAGCAGGAGAATGGGAGAGGAAACCCAAGAAGACCTCAGCGAAGGGGGGAACAGCGAAGCCGGCGAA
>NW_027153652.1:0-611 GCF_002600585.1 Cystoisospora suis
TTAAAGATAGATCAAAGATAGATAGATAGATAGATTAAAGATAGATAGATGAAAGATAGATCAAAGATAGATAGATAGATAGATAGATAGACTAGACCATCCAGTCTATAAGGAGGTCACTCGAAAGAAGAATGATATCTGGTTTCTCGGGGAAAAGAACTGAGGAGACATGCCTATACAGCTGTAGCTCTTTCAGTCTATGAGGTACAGATCTAAATCCTGTATAAGATTTTTTCGTGAGTTCATCTCTTCTCTTCTTTTCACTACTTTTCTGTTCTCCGGTCTCATCGCAATTTCTACGTGCGAGAGAGATAAGTCTCTTCCATGTATAGAAACAAAGGGTGCGAAACTGGGGGGAGACACCTATAGTAGACCCCCTATCTACTGAGAGCATTGCATGCAGACAACATCTTTAGGAAAGGAAGCTACTGCGGCGTGTAGACTCGATAGACTACTGTCGAATTGTCGATGGTCTATGGAGTCAAGAAGAGAAGAAACTAGAGCAAAGTCTTGTTGCTACTTCCTATCTAGATACTTATAGGAGATATTCCACTGGATGTGGAGAGAGGGATGTAGATGCGTGTGTATATAGATATACATACTTGGACTCG
>NW_027153652.1:668-962 GCF_002600585.1 Cystoisospora suis
ATGCTTAGTCTAGTTGAGGTATTGTGGAGAAGAGACGCGGGTGGTTTTCTCGTTGTCTGTCTCTTTGTATTTCTGAAGTACCTTCCAGGTCGCTCTCTGTAGAAGGATGAGCTTTATCGCCGTCAAAGAAGATATCATAGGGATAGAGAAAAGAAAAGTCGATTTGCAGCGGGCAGGAGTGTCTATTTATCTTTATACGAAGAGATAGAGATCGCTCAGCGCAACCATACAGACGTACATAGGCATAGACAGATAGGTAGTTAGGTAGAGAAAGGGGGCGAGAGAGAGATAGGT
>NW_027153652.1:1279-1621 GCF_002600585.1 Cystoisospora suis
TGAAGATAGATTAAAGATAGAGCAACATATGGGTACCTGCATCTCCTTTGTGAAAGATAATCCTATGTTCTTCAACTTCAAGATATGTCATCTGTCGACATAACTCGAACGAAATATCCGCGTCAAGCTCCTCGAAGAACTTGTTCCCCCTGCCTAACTCCTGTATCCTCCTTACCTTAGGAACAAAAGAAAAGAAAGAGACGTGAACAGGACGGATTTTTGCAGGTCTAACAAGAATATGCTTATTATAATAGACACAAGGTGTGCAGCACTCCAAGTAGCGTATGTGTTTGAATATATATGTGTGTATATAGTTGCCTATGTATACATACATATATATGT
>NW_027153652.1:1960-29155 GCF_002600585.1 Cystoisospora suis
CTGCATCTTTGGACTTTCTGCCTAACTGCTCGCTCCTTCTTTGGAAAACATGTAAGAAGAGAGATTTTTGAGAGCATGCAAGAATGAATGTGGTTCTTTACATCTGCTGGAGTTCTTTCTGTTGGATGAGTATTGAGAAGCTGAAGAGTTTCATAGAAGGCTTCAGCCTGTAGAGCTTCAGCATCTACATCTCTCTTCTGATGGGTGTGAGTCCCTCCGCCTCCCCTTGTGGAAGTCTTGGGCCTTGATGTGGTTGTCGGTCTTGAAGAGGAAGACGAAGAAGAACATGACGCTGCTGACGATGAAGATGAAGAAGAGGAAGAAGGTCGCATTGTGTGGATATATGATCTGCTGTCTTATGAGGAGAAGGAGAAGAAGAGAAAGGTGATGTGTGACGTGGTGAAGAGAGGCTTATGCGCGATATTGCGGTCGTCTGCTGATTTGAAAGAGAAGCACGAAGGAATTGCTGCTCAGTAAGAGAATAGAGTCGCTTTTGCTTGCAGCAGACAGAATGGCTGGCTCTTAGGGATAGGCCGGAGGAGCTAGGGTCGCCGCCCCGAAAGTCAATGAGGGAAGAGCGCACTGCGGTGATTGTGTCAAACGGAATAGACAGATACGTATACATATCGATTGGAAAGTGCTAGCATTCGAGAAGATATACATAAAGATACATACATACGTGCAAATACCTACACATACATATAGGTATATATATATAGACAGACATATAAATGTATATATGTACCTACGCGTGTCCATCAGTGGACACCGCGTAGAAAAGAGACAGAGGTCCGGCGTGTGAGGGGGAGAATCGCCCTCCACGGCGCGTGTGTGTGTCTGTCTGTATGTATGCTCGTTTAGCGACGGAGTGGCGCAGAAGCAAAAGAGAAGGAAAATCAAAGAAGGAGAAGGGACAAGGGATATCTATTGTTGCCTACAGACTACCCGGAGACAGCAGGCAGTGAGACGGCTCGTCCCTGCTCTCGTTGCGATGAGTTTGACAAAACTGCGTTTGGAGATTGGGGTTTGCGATAAAAGAGGAGAACAAGAGAAAAAAAGAACGCTGCGATAAGATGGAAACTTTACTTCATGTGAGTTCTGTTCTTTCTATCGAGTCTCCCCTCCCCCGACTGTCGAGTGACCTACGTATCCATGCAGGCGGGCGTTCTTCCTTCTTCACGGAAGGACGCCGGAGAGCAAACGCCATCAGAAGAGCCGCTCTCTGAGACAAGAAATTCGAAGGTCAAGGGACTCTACAGAAAGCAGAATTTCAAATGGGAATTCTAAAAACAGGGAAGGCGAAGCTCGAGTTTGTCCGAAGATGGCGCATGAGGCTGCGGGCCTGGGTAGAAACAACCAGGTGTACATACAGCTAGCGGTCGGTGTGTCCAGTGTTGATGGCTGTAGTATGTGGGTCAGCACCGGCTTGCCCCAAAAGACTGGAACCGCACAAATAAAGACCTGGAAATATGAGACGAAGCCGACCAGTCATGACGGGAAAAGGAGTCTTGCCATCTGAATCAGCTTAGCATAAACCCCATGGTGTTGCTGGGACCGGTGGAGACACGGCAGCTGTACATCGGAGCGGAGACAATCGCCTAGTCGAGATCGACAAGACACACACCCGGCGGGCAGCTGTTCTTCCTGCCACATGCAGTCCCGCTCCGAATCAGATGCGAGGGGCCCCCCTCCCGCGCACATGATATTCAGCTCACATGACAAAATCCGCTGTCCACTGAGCAGAGCACTACAGTCTGAGGTATTGTAAACATCGCTTCTCGGAAACCTACCGTAGTAGCGCTCCCACTTGTCCATAGCAATATTGTCCTTGTGTCATGGATCCACGGCTGTTTGAACTCACAAGTCAATGAACGCTGGATAGCCGATATCGTACAAAGAAGTCACTTGTTGGCTCCTCCTTCCCGAGGCAGTTAAACAGGGACAGAACCACCACACCAAGCCGGCGGCGCGCACCGGCTCCGGGTTCTCACTCATTTCGTAAACGCTTGCCACCATGCAGCTCCCACGAGTGTGCTAGCCGCTCAAAGCGCACCCAACCGCGAGCGCGTTGGCTTGAGGCGCGGGCATAAGAAACGACATCTGCATATTTCTGTCCTTTTCCTTGGCAATCCACTATAGCGGCAGGTATCTCTTCCCTACTTATCTCTGCGTCTTTCAGTAGGGACACGCTGTAAAAGAGTTGCCTATGTTGCAGTGACCTAAGTGCTTCCTCCGATGTGTTGCGCTGTCTTCCTGTGGCAACTCTGCCGCTCAGCTACTCATGAACGATCAGTCAGCCAGGTCGATTCCCACTGAGCATCTTCTTGTTCTACTTGCCCGGTTGCCCGATAGCCTGTGCGATCGAGCCTCTTCCTTGTGCATTGCCAGCTGGTACCATAGAGACTGCTGACGAGAAAGTGTCCGTCTGTCTCCAGTGCCCCCGGGCCCCCGTTCGTTAGTTCTGTACACACATCCAGGGCCAGCTTTCTTGGCTTTGAAACACTTTATTCTTCTTAGAATCGGAGCTACCAGTCTCACGTCACGTCGACGAGCAACAGATTGATGGGGGACGCCTTCTGAAGAACACGCTCACTGCCTCACATTCGCGGAAGGCGCCCAGACAAGGACGCCCCATACCAGCTAGCTGCACCAGAGCCCAGAGATCTAGAGTTCAATCCCGGCGTGCTAGGCTTGAGCATGCCTCCTTCTCGAAGTGCAGATATGCTTGGTCTCCGTTCCTGTACGTGCCCTCCTGATGCTTTGACTGGGCGGGGCTGAGAGCTCACTGTGGTTTTCGGGACGCCGCAGAACTCTACAGAGTAGACTATTTGAAACAGTAACCAGCACCACTGCATAAAAACAGCACGCCATTCTAGTGACTACCCATCCTATGTGCGCTGATCCAGAGTTCGACGGCCACTCACGAGGTCTAGCAGAATGTATTCATTGGACTTGGGCTGACTAACTCTAGCAAAGTCCTTAGAAAAGTGAGACAGGATTGCTCTGTTGAGTCAGGCCAAGGGCCCGGCAGGAGCTATGTGTCCTGCATCACGTCCATTCTGTACGAACACATTTCGAGTGTTCCTTCTTTTTCCTACGCATGTAGTCATCTGCACCGTGACAAGCAAAAGTCCCTACTTGGACGGAAGGCAAAGAAAAACGTAGAAAAGCACCACTTGAGGGGTAATGGGAGGATCGCGATTGTTGCCGATCGCGCTGGGCGTGTAGGAGCTCACGCCTACCTCTTCTACATTGTGAGCGCCAGTTGGACAGAGACACTGTGAAAAGTGACGAACTTGCAATACTTTCGGCTCCCTTGTGATAAGGCTTTGTGTTCCCTGTTCTCGGAACGGATTCCCAACGCTCGCGTGTGGTGTTTCAGTAATCTTTTCAGGCACTACATGACTGTCTCTCGGAGTGGCGTCCAGTGGCGCTTTCGATTTCTTTCTTCGTCGGCCTCCACTTAACCAGGACGCCCTCTGTAACGTCCAGTACGCAAACTTAGCAAACATAGACCTCCTACGCCGATAGCTCCAGGGGTGGTTCGTGCGCGCTGTGCTCCACATTCTAACACACTCACAGCGGGAAGCCCTACACGGCTTGCACGCAACAAACACGGCGCGTGTGCGTCGGGGCGCGCAACGCCGGCCCCTAGACGCGCCCTCTCTCCGAAAAATGCTGCCATCTGATATCTTACTTGTGTCAGAAGATTCTTGCTTTCGTGTTTTGACCACCACGCGATACGATGCGGTGAATGGAGCCTCTACTGCTTCTCTTAAGTTGGGTATTCGGATTGTTTCCAAAAACGTAGCTCGGATAAAACAATGCGTCTTCAAGTATCGATGGTCCCAGGCAGAACGGGGAAAGGTATCTCGTCACAGCGCACACCGCCACTTCTACCTTCCCCTTGTGTGTTCCTTTAGCAGGAAGACTTCATTTCTTGCAGTCAGTTACCAGTCTCAGGTCACGGAAAACTCTAAAGTTTCTGCGTTAGGAGAAAAAGACAGTCTATCTGGTTTTTCCTGTTTCCGTCCTCCTGCGTTCGCTGTTTTTCTTTTCTTTCTGTCCGTGGTGCTCACGCATGCATGCATGCATGCCAAACGGCCATGAACGGCGCCTTGTCTTTCCTCCTTGCACCGTTTTGTTGTTCCTCAGTCTTCCGCCTTTCTATTGCCATGGATTCTCCGTCCTAAGAGGACAATTCTAAAGACGTGTTTTCTACTTTCTCTCGCTCTTCAGACTTCTCGCCTTCTTTCTCTCCGAGCGGCACAAACGCACCGCTGAGTCCCTCGGAGGTTTGGGTTCATAGCACTGCGTCTATCTCGCTCGTGTTTTTCTCCCGTACTAGCTCTTTTATGCACTTGCGGACTGCACGTGGCTGGGAAAGGAAAAGAAAGATACCGACGAGTATCCTGTGCCCCAAGAGGCAAGAAAGCCTTATGCGTAGTTAGCTTCTTTCTTCTTGAGAAGAGAAGAACTCTTTTTTTCTCAATAAGGGTCGACAAAATGAGTGGTGAGGAATTGCTGTCCCAACAAGGATGAAACTCTCTTTTTCGTCTAGCGATGATCTTTCATGAAAGCGCTTAGGTCGCACTGCGAGAGGTGCCTTCAGTACACCCTAAATCTGTTTCTTGGACGGTGGTCAGAAATACGTGTCTCTATGTTCGCTGTCATAGAAGGTGCCTTCACGGGTTCATTTCTTTTGCTTTTCACTCCGCTCTTCTGGAGGAAATCTGTAGGGATACGCAGTGGACAAGCAGTAGCGGGGATCTTCACACAAAACACCCTCATCTTCTGTCTTTTCAGAAGCGAGGTATGTTATGTTTCTCGTATTCTATAAACACGTATATGTATACACGCATGCAGGTATACACCTATATATACGTATGTACTGGTTTCTCAATCCTTTCATATGTGCGTGCCTCTGTACACGCACACACTTAATCCTCCTCATCTCTTTCTGTTCTCTGTCTCTCTTTCTTCCTTTCTTTCTTGCCTACCTGGTGTTCTCTCTTTTATTTTCGTCCCTTGTGACCGGGCAACTTCAGTAAGTCGTGAGCTATCCAGTTTAACAGATACATGCGCATAGAATCTCTCATGTATATATTACATACAGATACATAGGCATCAAGAGAGTACCAAGTCCACTATGACGTAGGACTTCTCACTTTAAACACTTAAGAGTGTGGACGGTCTTTTCCTGTTAGTTCTCGTGTAGCTGATATCTTGAAGAAGAATTCAATCTATCTTCATTTCTCGGCGGATGTTTTTCTCTTTCTCTTGTCGTGTGTTGATGCTTGCATCTCTCCTACTCCCCTCTCTTCTTGTCCCGGACGTCTCTCGCTCTTCGGCTTCTCCTGCACTTCTTGGTCTTCTGTTTCTCTTCTTATCTCCTTCCGTTATCCTGTCATATCTACGTCTTCTTATCTTATTCTTTCTCTCAATTTCGTCTACACCATTCCTCCTTGAGGTGTTGCTTCTTCTTTCTTTCAACTGACTTCATCCTCTCCTCCTGTCTTCTTCTTCTCTCCTTCTGAAATACTCAACATACACGTTCGCCAACCTCCCTGAATCTTTCTCTCAACATCTCAATGGAATGATGCTATTTCTATATCTTTCTGGGTATGTGTATACCTCTCTGTGTCTGTCTCTCTCTATATCTTCTTCAATGATGCCTTTCTCTCTCCAACTCTCTCCAACTCTCTCCCTCTCTATCTCTCTCTGCACCATACTCCATCATATCATCTATCACATACACCATATGATAACGGATATCAACCACAGAAGACGATCTTGGAGCTGCTTGTCGATCTTCTTCAACTCGTCATCGGTCAAAGAGTAAATCTTCAAGGGGAGAAAGTCGGGCGAGCAGTAGTGTGGAAAGAGATGGATGTGAATATGAGATTGTCAAGAGCGTGCCTCGACCAAAGATGCGTGAGTATGCACGGAAGGTCTGGAAGAAGATCGAAGACAACAACCCCCATACCAAGGGTGAAGGGCGGAGAAGAAGAAGAAGAGATGATGATGATGGGAGTAGTAGTGAAAGTGAAGAGAGCGAAGAGGGAAAGAAAAAGAAGAAGAAAGGAAGAAGAAAGAAACATTCCAAGCATCATTCCAGTCGAAATCATAGCAAGAAACGAAGAAAAGAACAAGATGGTTCGTCTTCATCTAGTGAAGATGACAGTAGTACTAGTAGTAGTAGGAGCAGCGAGAGTACTTCCGAATCTTCTTCTTCAAGTGACGATGAGGAAGGCCACAAGAAGAATAAACAGAGCGAAGAAGACAATGAAGAAGAAGAAGTGCCTTTCTTTATGATGGACGCGACTATTCGAGCAGCCTTTGAAGAGAGAAAGAGAAAGAGAAAAGAAGCTCGTAAGCTCGCGAAGAAACAGAGAAAAAAGGAGAAGAAACGGATGAAGAAGGAAAAGAAGAGACTGGCTGAACTGAAGAGAAAGCTGTCCAAAAAAGAAAAGAAGAAGAAAGCGAAGAACAAGAAGAATAAGAAGAAAGACTCCGATAGTGAAGATAGGAACACCTCTGGCGATTCAGGAGGAACCGATGAGGAGAGTGACGGTGAAGATACAGGGAGTGAAGGAGAGAACAAGGAAGAAAGAAGAAGAAGAGAGAAAGAAAGAGAAACGTATCAGCGAAAGAAAAGAAGTCGATCAGAGAGCGAAGATGACGAGAGGTTGAATGGCACAAGAGCGACGAGCAAGGAAAGCGATGTTGAAAGAGGACATCATCATGTCTACTCAGACAAGAGGAAGGTAAGAAGACACGACTCAGTCGATTCTCTTGTCCATAGTGTCTACCCACAGCTAGCTAGCTAGCTATAAAGTAGAATAGCTATAACATACGCGCACTAAAGAAGGAAGAGTATAGTGAGTAGGAGGAGGAGTCATATCTATCTGTAGAAAGCGGAAGGGACGGAGGAGAAGAAAAGAAGACCTTCTGTATTTTGATGACTGGAAGATTGTTTTCTAGGTAACCAAAGCTCAGAGATTGCTGAGAGGCTGAGGCTGGAGAGATCTAGATTCAGTCTCCTTTATCAACGTGATTTAGGGATATCTGTTCATCTGTCTATCTCTTTTTCTCCCCTCTCTCTAGATCTTCTCCGTTCTTTTATATGATGATACCCTTACCATTCTTCATCCTTCTCGCTAACTTTCTCTATCTCTCTGAGCGTTCCGAAGAAGACCGCCAAGACGATAGTGAAGAAAAGACAAGGAAAGAAGAAAGGAAGGAGGAGCGACGTGAATTCATCACACACAGATATGGTTTGAATGAAACGCCGTACAGTATATCTCCTTTACTGTAGTGATAGTCATTCATACCTTTGTTCTGTTGATAGAGCTGAGACGCTGCCTCATCCTCTCTTTCTTTCTTTTCTTTCTCTCTTAGGGGATCACTAGATCTTCATTTGTTCTCTCCTGTGGTGTGACACGATGATAGAAACAGAGGTGATAGAAGAGTAGACGACAGGAAGAAAGGGCGTAGGAGACGGAGTGGACTGTTGGGGTGGAAGGAACTGTATGGCTAGCTATTGACTCCTGTGTCTGGATGTCTATGTGTGGCTTGTTGATGTGATGATACAGCAATTTCGAAGACAAGCAGATAGAGTTGACTGAAGAGATTGACTAAGATGAAAGACAAAGGTGAAGATGTACGACGTCTTTTGAAGAGGAGAAGATAGAAGGGGAATGAATCCCCTTAAGATCCTTAAGCTTCCTCGTTTCGGGACATTCCTTCAAAAGTCTTTTCTATTCAGTAGAGAGATAAGATGACAGCATGTCTATCTTCTATATATATGTGTGTATGTCTTATGTTTGTTCTATCAGTAGATGTTTGTCTCTTCACTTGCAATACAGAAGAGAAGTCTCATTCCCATACTGATTCCATATATGGACACATGTTCCAGCCAACGTCTCAGGAGGAGAGCAGTTTATATATAGTTGCAAAGCTTATACACTTCAGGAGGTTTCTTTTCTTCTTTCTCTTGAAGACGAGGCTGGAGCTCATATGATGGTGGTGCCGCATAGTGATAGAGGGGGTTTACGTGATTCTCCTCCTCCATTCTCACAGTCAAGTCATTCCTGTCTTCGTACCTATATAGCTTCTGTTTACACATACGTTTGCATATATATATATATATATAGAGAGAGAGATGTAGATATATGTGAAGGCACATTGTTATAGTGGCTACAAGTGTAGATTCATATATATGTATATTCATATATGAGGTATGTCTTCATCTATGTGTGGTACAGTCACGTGGCCCTCTCAAAGACTATATGTAATGAATGTCATCGTTGATGACATAGAGGCCTTATGAGAAAGACAACTGCTTTTACACAGTTATTTAAATGAAAACAAGTCGACAAGAAGTACCAGGGAGATCTCGAGATGCCTTAGAAACCTTGGATTCTCCTCTAACACACCGGTGGTTATGAGAAGGAAGGATAGAAGGTACATCCATCCAGGAAGAACTTATGATCTGATCTAGCATAGAGCAAGAGAAGAGAGTGTGAGGAAAAGAAGAAGCTCCCCTACACTTCACTATGCAATGCTGGAGTCTCTTCGAGCAAGCAAATATCTTTGCGTTGCTTCTTTCTCCCCACAGATGAAATACACCAAGAAAAATGATGAGATTTAGCTCTGAGGTATCCTGAGAGAGGACTGCCAGTAGAAGCACGGAGCTAGCTGCAAGCGAGTGTAGATAGAGACAGTAGCAAGTCACTCCCTCGGACTCAGAAGTGTAGTATCGAATTCTTTCTTACACCACCAGGACTTCCGATGTGATGACGCTTGGGAAAAAGAGTCGACAAGACAGGAGTTTCTAGACTAGTGAACGCTTTTGCCGCTGGTCCTAGGAGGCGGCGGTCAACTGACAAGCTCAAACTTTCAGCAGATACGGAAGTTTCTCACCCTTCTGAAGCCGTGTGTTGCTCCGAGGTTTCTCCGAAGCGAGCTTGGTGTATCTAAGCGATGACAGACCCCCCTTGTGCATCTTCCCAGATGGGTGCTGTCGCTCGTGGGTAGGAAGATACTCCGAGAGCTCCTCATACCACGTCGTTCCATACCCTCAAGCCTTCTATAGAAAAAGAGCCAAGTGAAGAGTGTCACCTACGCGTACACATAACAAAGGGCTCTACAGATTACTTGATCTGCTTCTGTTTGATGTCAGGTCAACATTGTAAGGCAGCTGATGCTTCCCGGTGTGCTGTACACACATAGCGACAAATTCCTCTGGTGTACATACACCCGAGCTCCTCGCGGTTCTTTGCATGCATGGGAGGAACTACGGAGACACTCTGCACAGTTTGAGTATGAACCCAGTAGTGTGCATCTACAGTTTTCTTCTCTCAGACGGTTCTCCGTCTTTCCCCTTCCATTCTTCTCCTGTTGCAAGTTTGCTGACCTTGTCTTCAGTTTCTTCTCTATAGGCAACTTTGTCTCAAGGCATTCGACTTCGCATGCAGTGACGGACAGAACTTCTTGAACTTCCCGCCTTGTCTCGTAGGAGAGTTGATCAGTTTTGGCAGGCGCTAGCTATTTCGACGGCTTTTTCCTTCGTTCCTCTGAAGAACTTTGGCTCTTGTGATTTTTGTCAAGTCTTTCTCCACCGTTGGCCTCTTCTCCATACCGTTTTGACTTCTCTATCATCGCCTGCCTAACTACTAACTAACCTGGCGGCTACAAGAGAATTTGAGTGCGGTGGAACAGGCCCACCACGAGATTGTTTGTCTCTTTTTCTTTTCTTTCCTTCCTTTTCTTCCCTCTCTCTCTTACTCTTTCACCTCTGTCGTTTCGGTCTGCGCTTTTTCCTCTTCCACCCCTTACAGGCATTTCTCTAGTCCGCATATCTATCCTTCTCTCTCGGGTGTTTCGCTCCTATCAACCATTTAAACCAAGATTTTTTGCTTCTTCTGCTTCTTCGCCCTTTCCTTCTCCTCCCTTCTACGGAAATAAGAGCTTCTGTGTCTGTCTCTCCCTCTCTTTCTCTAGTCTCGATGAAGGGAAGGTGGAGAAAAGATAAACGATCAGACCCGACACTTCAAGGGTCTGCTGTCGTTACACTCTCAAGCCCTTCTGCTTCTCCTCCTATTCAGAAGCCTCTGCTTTCTACCTCTTCTCTATCTTCTTCAACAGTCTCTTCTCTTTCGTCTCCTTCTCCACATGATTCTTCTGTACCACAGGAGAACACCCAGGATGCGAAGACAGCAGGCTCTATATCATGTGAAGAGGGAGGTGCCCTCCTTTCTCATAAGAAACAACTAGAAGAGATGAATGTGGCCATGCAGAAGAAGGATAGGAATTGGAGTGTCTATAAAGGTCCACCAACTAGTCAGTCTAATCCTTCTTCGTCGTCTTCTCCGGAATATCTTCAAGATACGACTTCATTCTTCTCTAGACAGCGTATGGCTCAACTAGCAAAGCAGCAGTCGGCGTCAGAAGGAATAGCGAGGAATGCTGGGGCTCTCTATGCATGTCAGAGCTTGAAGAAGAGTAGTGAATTTGCGCTATGTGATACGGAGACACATGCTGCTTTCAAGGTAAGTTCCTCCCTAAGTGAGATGTAGGTGGAGACAGAAAGTAAAGAGTATACATGGATGATATCTGTCTCTTTTGCTTATCGCAGATTGGACCTTCTTGCCTCTGTCGTTCATATACACATCAGTATTCGTTCTTCTTAGAGGAGAGAAGACAAAGAATCTAGACAGTCCAGAACTATATAGCAATGTACCTGTTTCCTGTCTTTCCTCTAATCGCTATCTATACCTTTACGCTATCACTGCCTCTCTGTCTTATTCCTTTGCTTCTTCTCTCCCCCCGTCAATTCATTCAGTAGATACCGCAAGTAGTTGATTAGCGTTCTGGCACGATGTTTCCAGCGTCTCCTAGAACTTCCCAACAAGCCCCCTCTCACCGTGTTTTCTCGATGCTCTCTAGAGACATCTTAGCATATATACGGACCTCTCAAGTCACCTATGTATATATATATATATATATATGTATGTCTCTGAGTCTACCACGGTTTAGGAGTGTATCTATGTGTCTCTCTCTCTATATATAGACAGATGGAGAGCCGCATCGATATGTTGTTGAGCGTGAGTGTGTGGTGTCCAGAAAGCCTTGGACGGAGGGTCGATTTACTTACCCGAGTTCTGCTGTAAGAGAGAGGATATGACGCTCTTCAATCGTCTCTTTCAAGATCTCCTTCAGTATGCTTCTCAACTCGAAGCTAAAGCCAAAGAGACACTTCCACCAGATGACAACCCGAAGAAAGAAGTCCAAGAAGAAGAAGAAAGCTTCTCATCTTCTTCTTCTTCTTTCTCAACCTCCCCTCATACATCCTCATCACTCCCCTCTTTCCCCTCTTCTTCTGCATCTTCCGCTCTTCCTTTTCTAGGAGCTGTCAATTGGTCTCGCCATTTGAAGCATGAGAATCCTTCCTTCTCCTCAACCTTCTGTAAGATCATCGAGAAGCTCAGTGCCTACTTCGACGTTGAAGTGTATGCAACTCGTCTCAATCTGTATATGGATCATACACACTGGAAGCCTTTACACAAGGATTCGCATGCATATTCGTCGGTAACCAATCAGACAGAAGATATAACTGTAGGCGCGTCTTTCGGTGCATCAAGAGAACTCGAGTTCGTACATGATCAGAATTCAGAATTTCGCTTCGTCTTTCCCCAGCATAATGGAGACGTCTTCGCCTTCAACTCGGAAATTAATCAGCTCTTCAAGCATGGCGTACCCAAGGGGGAAGGGAACATAGGAAAAGAAAGAGGAGGGGGAGAAGGAGTGTCTTCGAATATAAGCCGAGGAAAAGAAGAAAGTTGTCAAAAGACTAATAGAGGGAATACGGCAAGATTTAGTATCATCTTATGGGGAAGAAGGAAGAAGTTAACTGAAAGAAATGCATCAAAGAGTGAACTAGCGAGACAATCTCGGTACGAGGATAGAAGTTATAGATGAAATAAGAAAGAGAAGAGAAGAAGTGGAGATAGTGAAGATAAAGAAAGAAAGAAAGAAAGAAACGGATAGAAAAGAGAGAGCGAAAGAAGGGAAGAAGGAGAGTGAGAGAAGGAAAGAGAGTGAGAGAAAGAAAGAGAGAAAGAAGGCAAACTGTGTTGGTTGCTGGAGTGGAGATGGTGAAGGAGGGGAGAAGAGAAAGAAGAGTTCTTCTCTTTCTTTGATATCCAACATCATCCCCTTGAGAGGGCAAGAGAGAGAGAACACGTCCCAATACTATCAATAGGAGTAGATAGTAGCTAGAAGCGAAGGAAACGTAAGGCGACTAATCGACTGTGATTTAGATGTTACTGAAGGAGAGTGTGAAAGAAAGGATCAAAAGGAAGAAGGAAAGAAGATAAACGAAGAAAGAGATGAATCGAGCTGATGATAGGGACGACAGAGAGAACGAGAGAGATGAAAAGAAGAAGACCAAGGGAAAACAAGATGTTTCTCCTTCTTTTCTTTGTGAAGGCCTAAGAGAAACCACGAGAGGCAGACATTTTCGTTTTCTTCTTTCTCCATTTTGGTGTTGATATGATCTATCCTCAGAGTTCAAATGAGATTTTTCTCTTCCTACGTATGTGATCTGTATGCGAGCAGTAGTAGGTGAAGGGCTTTCTCTAGGGCGTGCGATACACAGGTTGCTACTCAGCTGAAGAAGGTGAGCTGAGGGAGACCATCTGGCACTGAAGAGAAGGACCTCTTCTTCTCTTTGCTACATCTCAGTTTACCCTGGACTTGAGCCCATATGAGATCTAATATGACAGAAAGCGAGGTAGTTGTACAGCTGAAGTGAAGACGGTTTTAGATGGCGCTATCCATTTATTCGAAGGAAGGAGAGAGGCGAGACGTATCCTGTCCGTTCTACACTGTCGCCTTCCTGCGTCTTCCCCCCTTCTATCGATGAGCGTACAGGCACTCCGAAAGAAAGAGTGTCGTGAACAGAGGAGTCAACGGAAGCCGGAGAAGACAGTACCTCGGAAAGAACATCGTACGAGTTAGAGAGAGGTAACATGGGGATTCCGAATTCAGCATAGCATGTATGTTTTCAGTGTGTTGTACCATCGGTTCGGAGGAGAGTTTCATGCGTGGTCGTGTTCCCCTTTGCATCTTCTTCGGGTCCAAGTAATGACTCTGTTCTAGAAGAAGGCTTTCTTCCGGAGATTCTTTTTTTCTGTCTTGTCTTTCTCTCCGATTTGAGAAGATCTTTTCTTCGGGCTCTTCGCCAATGAATGAGACACTTTTCGTAATGCGCGGAAAGGACGAAGGAGAGCAAATCTCGTTTTTGCCGTGCAGATGATTTTTGAGAGACGAGAGATCTCCCTCTAAGACGTACAACCGAGAAGCTCGACGAGCACTGAGGCTATTGCAGCAAGTTTCACTGATCAACACTTAGCATGGCAAATCCTTTACGTCGAACGTTAGCGTTGTCCACGCGCCGTTTTGACGGGGAAGAGATGAAAGAAAAAAAGCTCGCTCGAGCAGGTTGACCACCCGCCGTCTCACATGTTTTTGATGACCTGCTGTCAAACCTGTGGCCAAAACCTTGTGGCACGTCAAAAGTCCACGGAGGAAGAAAAACTTTATTTTAGTCGTGACACGTTGTACAGATAGTTGAGAGACAGAAAGGCAACAGGTAGATACACGCGTAAAAGCAAAAGAGGATATCGCACACGTAAGTGTCTGGAGGGGGCGGAGGGGTGAGAGTCTTGCCCAGAATAGGTCACTAAAGAATAGAGAGCAAGGTGACGTCTTAGTCTTTTTGACTCCGCTCTCTGCTGTCAGAATCTTCTCTGTCACTCCTTCCTCCCTTTGGGTCAGGATGCTCCGGACAAATATAAGTCCTTGTCGAGTTCGTGGTCGTAAAGAGTCCTTGGAGGGCATGATTGTATCTGATGAAAAGCGGTTTTGGGGGGTGCTTTGTTTTTGTGTTCTTGCTGGTCCCGTGTAGTGGCCACTGATATGTGAACTTTCATGGCAAGTCAAGAGTCCCGCGAAATGGGAAGCTGAACTGTCGCGAACTAAGGTGAACACAACGCCAGCTGAAGCAAAAACTTCTCTTGGCAGAGAGATCACTGCACGAGAGAGGAGATCTCGTGAAACACCCTGTGGGTGAGCCACCCGCAGGCTGTACGTCACACTTGGGCTGGAGCGCAGCACCTGCTCCGCTCATCGATTCTTTCACTCGTCTCTATGGAAGAGTAGTCACGAGAAGCCTTAACTGTGACGAGTGGCGTGACCCGGGGACGACGGGACTAACGGGTGTGTTTGACTTCCATTGTCACTGAAATGCCTATTGCCGTGCTGTCTGATAGTCCCCCCGGGGTTCCCGCGAGGAACGCTTTAGTGCGACTGGTACCACCCGCCCGTCTGTCAGAGCCTTAGGAGCTCTGACGCGTCTAGCGCAGTATTTCAGGAGGACACCAATCAAGTTAGTACACTAGCATACACGGTAAGTCTGAATATACCAATTTTTCACACTTTCGTAGAAGAACACGAATCATTGGTGAGGTCTCGACCAATGACATGTGTTCATTGGTCACCAGCACATCTCTCATACACACAAAGAGACCCTAGAGTGAAGTTAAGCTATTTTTATGCACAATAATAGAGTATAGCTAAACACAGATCAATATATATATAGTAGCTAGCAAACTAGAGCTACTGTTGCAAGATAGTCAGCTACCGGACGCGGCAATCCAGGAGGGCGCCATCCCCACGACCAAGGGAAGAGACTCAGCAGACACAGAAACCGGGAACGCACTCGATAAGAAAACAGCTCTCCTTTTCCTGCATTTACGTGTTACAACGTGTATTTTACCGAGGAGTTGGTATTGTGTGGATGGAGGTATTATCGTGCAAAGAAGACGGTATCGTGAGTGAGTTCGGAAGACGGAGTGTTCGTGTTAGGACAACCCAGTGTTGTGAGAAGCTTTAAGAAGTGGTCTAATGTGAAGAAGGACTTAGATGCATTAATTAAAGGAAAACTCTTAGTTTCTGTTTCTAGTCTTTTCCGAGAAATGACATCTTTAGGTTTTTCACAACAGTGAGTTCTCCTGACACGAACACCACCCCGTCTTCCGAACTCACTCAAACTATATACACGTGCGTACCTGGAAGCCTGTGCATGCATAGTGCATACACTATAAACATATATCTATTATAGACAGTACAATGAACCACAGAGAAGAAGAAAGAGGAGTAAGTTGAGGTGGCAGAGGATATCCATCGTCTGCGTGGTACGTTGGAACGAAGAAGAAGGAGACGACAGATCTTTATCCGTATGCGTCGTTCAAACGCTCCTCATAAACACGTAAGTATATATAAGTGTCTTCTTCTCTAGACAGACCTGGAAGACAGTGAAGGAGATGTCTGCGTGCCTGTACTTGGCAGAAATGAAGAGATTCAGATCATAAGGTCAGCTCACGTTTCAATTGCCTTGCTTCCAAGAAATACGGATAGCGTAGAGAACGTATAACCACATGTACATGTACAAGGAGCCTTTAGCTGTATATATGTATATATATGTACGACCTATGTATGCAAGTAGCATCCTAGGAGGAGAGATCATGTCTAAGGCGCACGGTAAGCACGTTGCTACTCAGGTTCAGCAACGCGTCTTGATATACATCGTCTGGCAATGAGAAAGATCTTTTCTTTTTGCTACGGTTCATCTAAGAAGATCCCCTGGACTTGAGCCTGGAGACGACCTGATAGAGAGAAAGCGAGATAGTTTTCACAGGTCAAATGAAGATGTCTTTGGATGAAGATATCCATCTGTCAAAGAAAAGAGAAAGGTGTGGCGAGGTGTACCTTCTTGCCATCTTTTGCCTTCCATTGATGAACATGCACGTACCTGAAAGAGAGAGTTTCATGGACGGAGCCGTGAAAAATCCCAAGGAAGTCGGAGAAGACCAAACTCTCGAAACAACGAAGAGAGGTGTAGTGTCGAGATAGATAGTTCTTTAGAGCATGTGAATCCTAGCATCGACTCGGAAGAGAGTTTCGTGCTAGCCGCTTTCTTTTGAAGTCTTCCTCCAATTCAAGTGGTGCCTCTGTTCTGAAAGCAGACCCCCTTCCCAAATTTTCTCTTTTCTTTCTTTCGTTCTCTCTCAGTTCGAGATTCGAGCCCACAGCAGTCTGGATTTCTTCGTTCGATTGAATTTACGACTTGAAGCAGTTCTTTCTTCAGGTTTTGCATCACCGAATGAGAGTCTTTATCTTAATGCATGAGAAGGAAGAAGGATAAAGAATCTTGTTTTCATCATACATATACATCTTAGTAAGAGAGTCGTCTCCATGTGAAACCCCTTCGTCTTTCTTTCTTTCTTTGAAGATATATTCACTGATTCATTACCTTGGTTTCAAGACATAGATCATCACATCATCGTTGTTTTCCTTATCCGAAAGCAGCTCGCTAGAAAGACTTCTTCACTTTCAGTCGACCTCTCCTTCCTCTCTTCCTTTCTGTCTACACCTACCTCAGCAAAGTATGGAAGGTTCTCTTCTCTCTCTATGCAAACCCAGTGGTTTTATGATGAGGGATAGACATGCTATCACTCTTCCAAAGAGATCTATCTTCTTCTTCTTCTTTATCATTCTCTTACCTTGACGGACTGTCTCTCTGGGAATCAGTATATATGTATACGTGGTGCTCGTACACCTCATTAGCTTTTCTTCTTCTGTGTATTGTTTCGTAATCTCGATGTGTATCGGTTTGGATGAGCTCAACTGCAGGAGATCACCTTGATGAGAGAAAGAGAGGCATCTCTCTTTATCTTCTTTCTTTTCTTATTCTCTGTTCTTGTTTAGAGATAGAAAGTCAGCCGTTTTTATCGAAGAAGAGAGACACTCTCCGTTGAAAACGAGAAGAGACACTTCAGGCAGATTCACGCTCCATTCTGTTTCAGATGAGAACCGTGAAGAAAAGAAGAGCAAGAAAGGCCAAGAGAAGAAAGTTGATCGTTCTTTCTTTAGTCACGCAACATATGTGCAGACTAAGAGAAAAGCCCGCCTCCTTTTCTCTTCTTTCTCACGCAGATCTTCTCTTCATATCACAGATAGATACATCCCCAGACTAAGGAGAAGTAGAGAGACTTCGGACGGATAGAGTAAAGATAAACACATAAAGAGAGAAAGAGATAGATAGGGACATTAAAGATAGGTGAAGAGACAAATAGACAAGTGTATTCAAAAGAGAAGAAAGATGGGTGACAAAAGAAGAAGGAAGTGGGGGCTGGTCCCCCTCATCCCTCGGGATCTTTCAAGAAAAGCTTGAGAAAATGAACGAGATAACTAAGAAACAAGACCAGAGAAAGAGAAGATAAACACACAGACAGAGATATCGATATATGACCTGTGAACGTATTCACCCTCTCAACCCAAACACGTATAGATGCACTTATATCTCTCTCTATACACATATAGAGATATGTCTTTTGATACATGTGTCTAGCTTGGTGTGTATTAGTGGACATGTTCAGAGAGATGGGCGACGATGGCTTGCTCAGAGACTGGGGCATATGAGTAGACGAAGAGTCTGTCTTCTCATTCTCGAGGAGAAACAAAGCCTTATCTAGAGTGAAGAATCTTTCTTTCTATCTCAGAATCGACCTGTATTTGAGAAAGAAGAAACAGTCCCATGCTTACAGAGGGCCTCCATCTGATCATCCTACATACATATGTACAGACATAAACATGTTTACTTCCTACAGTCACTCTTCCTCTGTAGCGATAAAAGTGAAGAGAAAAGACAAAACACGTCGACGTGTACTTACTATACATAGATTCATATAGATTCGCGTAGACGTAGCTACATAGAGAGAGAGCGTGTGCATAGAAGTATGGGCCTCGTCTATGTTTCTCCCGTGATGTATCTTTCTTTCTTTCCTTTCTTTCATTAGAGAAGAAGAGTGACGGACGTTCGTTTTCTATTGAAAAGGACGTGGAGGAGGAAGAGGAGAAGGAGAAGAAGGAGAAGAAGAAAGATGTTCATGATGAGGGGGAGAATGTCTAGAGAGGAGAGGTGGAGACGGACCTCCTCTTCCTCGACTGATGCTTCTTCTTCGCTCTACCACCTTCTGTTGAACGTCCTGGCTGAGTGTATCTAATTCCATACGTAACATCTCAAGGATCATCTAAAGAGAAAGAAACAACGAAGAAGAAGAAAAAGAGAAAGAGAAACAAAAGACAAGCAGAGAAAGAGGAATACATAGAGAGGCAGGAAGAAGAAGAAGACCTACCTCAAGACACATGCTTGTGATAGGAAAAAAGTACAAGGCCGGGGGGATGACACGTTCCGGTGTACATACACATCTATCTTTGACTCTCTTCACGAAAACTTCAGCCGTCTAGGACTATCTACCTGTTAATCTATTCACTGATCTTTTCTCTACGTTCCTCAGTCTCTCATCTCTCTCCGTAATACATTCATCACTCAGAGAAATGAAGATATCAATAGAAGCTTCTTTCATATAATCTCGCGCGCCTCCTAACCTCCATAAAGCATGGATAGCCAGCGTAGATCATTCATACTCAGTGAACGTATGCACATAGACTTACTGCTGTATATGCCTTGTAAATGTTTGAAACAGGTGGAAATAACTCCTCTCGCTCGATGTACAGTCAGCGATCTTCCGATAGGCAGATTATAGATAGATAGATAGATTAAAGATAGATAGATGAACTTGAATTAGAGGTAGATCAGATGTAGATATACGGATTGAAGATAGATAGTTCAGTATCTATTAAGACACACATCCCAAGCGCGAGTGTGATCCTCAGCTCTCTCTGCCTCTACATACACATACGCTTTCAACGAAGAGAAGAAGAATAAAGAAAAGAATACGAAGATTAGGAGAAAGAAGAACAAAACGAATAAGACGAATAGCAACAGAAAGAAGAACAGAAGAAGAATTAAAATCTTACTTCCGGAGATTGATTCAGTGGAAGCTTGGGACAACAGAGTTTTGTCTGTGTATCTCCTCCTACTTGACATGTGTCTTCCTCCTCCTTGTCTTTTGGCTCTTTTCTTCTGTATCCCCTTTCTTCTGTGTCTTCTTCATAACCTGCTTTGATCGAGTTCGATGAAAATCTCCCGGCCTCTCCCTCCACCCACGGATAAGAAGAAGAGGAAGAACCTGAAGAGAAAGAAGAACAAGGCCCCTTATGTTCTTCTTCTTCTCGGCGTCTAGGAGCTTTACCCTCACCTCCATTCTCATGATAAGAATCAGGGTGCTGAGAATACCGACGAAGTGCATGTGAAGAAGGAGGCTGTCCCTTGGATTCGGGGTACCTCGCATAGTGAGAAGAAGAAGAACAACAAGCTTCCTTTTCTTCTCTTAAAAGACGAAGTTCATGCTGAAGACTTTCATTCGCTTCTCTCAACAAAGAAGTATAGCCATATGAAGAGGAGGCTGAAGAAGACGAAGATGTTCTACCGATTCCTCTTTGAAAGATATGGGAAGATGGGCCCTGAGAAAGAGAAGAAGAAGACGGCTTGACTTCATTGCTGTTCTGTCTATGAGCATAGAAGGGAGAGCTCTTTTCATTGAGAAGATGCTGCGAGGAGAAAGAAGGAGGAGAAACAAACTTCTTTTCTTCATCTTGAAAGAAGTCGTTCTTCTCTCCCCCTAGCCGAACGTCTACGAGATTCTCGCTGGATATCTCTCTTCCTTTTCCTTCTTCTTCTTCTCCTCTTCTTCTTTCGTTTCTCACATTCACAGGTGAGACAGATGAGATTCTTTCGTTATTGTGGTAGCTGTACAAATCTCTTTTATCCTTGGTCTCTCTATCTTCTCGATAAGAAAAAGAAGAACGCGCTTTAAAAGACAGACGAGAGCATTCTTTTCCATACAAACCTTGTTCTCCTTCTTCTTTCCGGTAGAAGAAGGGATAGTTCGGCAAAGTAGAAGAAGAAGAAATGCCATACCTAGGAGAGGTCTTCTTATCATCTCTCTCGAGGTCTTTCTTCTTCATGATCTTCTTCTTCATCTCTTCTTCTTGGTCTCTCACTTTGTCTTCTTCCACACCTACTTCATACACTTGATCCTTCGCTTCTTGCTTTTCCTCTTCTTGTTCAAAATCGCTTCGTCGCTTTTCACTTCGTCCTCTTCTTTGCGTCTCTTCTTGACGTGCAGCAGATCTTCTTTCTGACAAAAAGGGAGAAGGCTGCATTCTGCTAGGGAGCGAAGACAGATGGGACGAAGAGAACTGAACTCTCCTAGAAGCATCAAAAGTACAAGAAGATGAAGAAGAAGGAAGAAAAGAAGAAGAAGATATCGTCGAAGTGGCACTTGGGTCATTGCTTTTCAGGTTGGCCTGCAGGTTCCCCTTATGCTGGTGAGGGTGGATATCCTTTACATCATAGTATATCTTATCTATAGAATCAACAACGCGTTGTGTATGTATGTCTATCTTACTCTTCTCGCTATTCCTATAAGGTGGATGCTCTACGATCTCTTCTTTGGAAAGAGAGGAAGTCTTCTTCGTCAGGCAGGTCTTCTTGAAAGCTGAGGAAGGCGCGTTAGAACGTTCCTCTTCTTCTGCTTTTTCGTCTTCTCCTTCTTTTTTCGTGTTCTGGAGAGAAGACTGTACGAAGAGATCAGTGGAGAACAGATGAGGAGGAAGAAGCGAAAGAGAAGAAGAGGAGGAGGAGTGTGGTGGTAGTAGTAGAAGTCTTTCTTTCTCATTCAAGAGATAAGAGACAACTGCGTGGAGGTGTCTTTGGTGTTTCAACTGTTCTTCTTCCCTCTCTTCTTTCTGAAGGGCTTGCTGCTCTAATAGAAGAGCTTGATTCTCCTCGGCCACATTCAAGAGAGCTCTATTACTTCGTGTGAGAATCTCCAATTCTCTTCTCTGAAATTTCACGCGTCTTAGAAGTGTACAGTAAGTTAAAAAGACGAAGCTTGGCTCTGTTTGCTGGGACACACAAGAGACAGGTCGATGTACATACACCCGAAATGAAAGAAAGACACAGAAAGACAAGATTGAAATAAAAGAGATAAGAACTGAGCAGAGGTGAGAGAAGAAAAAGAATAAAGAGAATCTCTTTCTTGCTTTCTCACGACATCTCTCATTCATGACAACATTTCTACTCATATATAATTCACACATAAAGATCCACATTTGTCTATCTTTCATCCATCTATCTATTCTTATTCTATCCACCTATCCTAAGACTCTCAATCTATATACCTATCTCGCCCTTCAATCCCCGGTGAATCTTCTTTCTCTCGTCATTGCTCTCTCAGTTGCCATGTCTATCTATCTTTAATCTATCTATCTATCTGTCTTTAATCTATCTATCTATCTTTAATCTATCTATCTATCTATCTTTAATCTATCTATCTATCTATCTTTAATCTATCTATCTATCTATCTTTAATCTATCTATCTATCTATCTATCTTTAATCTATCTATCTATCTATCTTCAATCTATCTATCTATCTTTCTGGTGGATATCTCTTTTTCATTCTAAGCGGTCTTTACACACTCCCCTCTCGCCTCTGAAGAGTTAGAAAGAGCGTGAAAGAGAAAGAGAAGAAAGAAGAAAATCTATCTTTCCAGTGCTCACTTACCAAGACACCTTCGTTGAATCGTCGTCCTCTCCCACCGTCCCCCCCCTTTCCATCTATCTCTTTCTTATTCATTTACCTATCTATCGATCGACCGATGTCTATCTTTGTCTATGTATCTCGATCTATCTAGCTCTATGTCTATCTCTGTCTTGATATTTCTACCTACCTCTGTCTATCTATGGTGCTCTCTGTCTACTTTCATCTTTATCTCTTTGTTTATCTATCTAGCTCTCTGTCTATCTCTCCCTTCTATCGTCAATCTCTCTTGAAACATTCCCCTACTGCAGAGATATCTTTTTCCCGCATCTCGTGAGAAAGATACCTAGCGAGAAAGAGAGAAGATGTGTTGACCTACCTTCGCTCGTATAAGTATTTGTGATCTTGAGACTTTCCACTGTTTCACTTCTTCAAGATGTCTTGATCTTCTTCTCCTTCTCTCCTCCTCTTCTATCTCTTCTTCTCGCTGGTGGTCTCCTTCTTCGTTTTCTGCTTTTCTGTTCTCTTGCGCTCTCATCACATGACCTCTATTCTTCTTCTCCTCTTCCCAGCGATTGACACCTTGTATAGACCGATCCTTCAACTGAAGAAGAGAAGAAGAATCTCTCATCATCTTCCTCTTCTTTCTTTCTTCTTCTGTCTTCTCTTCAACTCCCTCTTCCTTTCTTTCGCTTCCTCCTCCTTGCGGCCCAGCTAAGACCTCCCACGCTGCCAGGAGCTCAGCTTCACTGGCTAGACATCCTACACGTTCACAAGCTCTTTCAAACACATAGAAGCCTATCTCGCTCTCGTTCGTTGCTTCCTCTCTAGGGAAAAGTGAAGCCTTTTCTTGATAGACAGAAGAGAAAGGTTTCTTAGAAGACCGTGAGGAGGCGTAGCAGCGCTCATTCTCAGAAGAGCAAGAAGAAGAATTATGAAAGAGAAAGGAAACAAGGAGCTCAAGACGTGTTTCGAGTGATACATCATTCTCGAAGCTATCGTGATATCTATCCCTTGCTACCTTAGAGAAAGAAGAAGAAGAGAAACTCTCTGTATTCTTCCCCTTATCTTCTTCAAGTCTCTCTCCACGAGATGAAGAAGAAGAAGAAGAGAAGGAAGAAGAAAAAGTGTCACCTATGGATTTGAGATGATGTCTAGATTGAAGTTCTTTGAAATAGAATCTTTCGCCAAGAACCCAGAAAGAGAAGAGAGTCGCCATCGCTTTATTATCTCTATAGAGAAAGGGAAAGATATGTTCACGTCTTTGTAGATCACGGACAACCTCCATATCTTCTCTTTCTCTTCGTCTACTAACCTTCGAGGCACCTTCCAAATCTCTTTCGTCACGATCTGTCTTACTAAGCCATCTCTTTATCTTCACCTCTTCTTCACTCATCTCTCGGTGACTTGGCAACGTGAAGCAAGAAGACGAAGAAGAAAAAGAAGAAGAACCCTCTGTTGGGGCATGCTTTTCTTCTCTGCTATTCTGTATCAACGAAGAAGATGAGGAAACTTCTTTGGCTTCTTCTTCTTCGTCTCCTCTTCTCCTTCTTTCTTCACATCCGTACCTTCCTAATGCCTGACCTCCAGAAGAAGACGAAGAAGAGAGCCGTCTTGCTGGAGTTCGCGTCGGTATGCTTCCGTTTTGAAATTTCTTAGTCCCTTTCATAAAGCCTGGTGGACGACGGCTTGGTAGAGGAATAGAAGAAGAAGAGCCGTAAGCTCTGGCTGATAAGCGTTTATGATAGTAATCTCTCTGGTTCTCTAGTTGCTTCTCTAAGCTGCGTATGCGAGTCTGATAGAAGAAAAGAAGGAAGGAGAGAAAGAGAGAAAGAAAGAAGAAAACAAGCAGAAGAACAGACGAAAAAGATGAAGGAAGTAAAGAGAGAGACGATAGAAGGAAGGAATCACGCTAGGAAGGTAGATACAGTAGAGAATGGTAGTCGTATGTATTCCTTCAATTTAGCTGAAGAGGTATATACATATCACTCATCATGAAAAGATCCAGCTTCTATACACTATACATCTATTTCACTAATGTATACGATGTATAAGATATCGACGTTCTTCTTCTTCTATCTGCTCCTTCTGCGGTTATTTTATACACGAAGAAGATCTTGGTCACTACTTGTGAGTTACTTCTCTTTCTTTCTTTCTTTCTTTCTTTTTCTGTTTCTACTTTCCACAGACTATAGACGCAAATCCTCTAAGGCATCTCCACCTGCTCCACGGATATCTACATACATATCTAGACTTTTATGTATACACTGACACATAGATTGTACAACTATACGCAGGGACATCCATATAGATACACCACATATATGTATATATGAAGTATACAAGTATCGATGTAAGAGAGTGCAGATTTGAAAGCTGTATTTGGAGTGAAGAGGAAAACACGCACACACACGTAAAGAGAAGAAGAATTCATCTGAGAAAGTCTCTTCATGAAAGAATCTCTATCTATCCTTTTAACGCTCCTCGATCTTTCTTCTTCTTCTTCTTTTTCGTCATCTGTCGGACTCACCTGTAGGATTCGATCTTTAGTAGCCGCAGCAGTTGTCGCTTCCTTAAGCTGTTTTCGAAGTGAGAAGATGAGATCTTCCGCACCTATCGCCTCGTCCACATCCGTATGGATTCGCTGCTTCTTCGTATCAACTCCTCTTCGTCCTTGTTCTTCTTCTTCTCTTCTCTTTCTTTCTTCTTCTCCTCCTCCTCCGGGAAGTGTAAAGAAATCATCTTTCCTGTCTAGTTTCTCGAGCTCTCCTTCTTCTCTCCATCCGCATGCATCAGGCGACTCTGTGATGTGAAGAGAAGATGGTGACGCAAGAGGATGTGAATGAGGATTCTTCATGAGTATCTTAGTCTCCTTATCCTTGTTCTCATAATGAGAAGATGACAAAGATCTCTCTCTGCTTTTCTTGCCTCCTTCGATTCCCTTACCTATACTGGAGCTAGTCATGTGTGAAGAAGAAGAAGAAATGGAATGCTGTCGAGGTGGCGGAGAGAGAGAGATCTTCTTAGAATGAGAAGAGCCTCTCCATACATCTTTAGTTAGTAAGAGATTCTCACGTGTCTCTGCACTTCGACTTCTCCTACTTGATTCAAGCCTATCCTTCTCTTCTTCTTCTCCTTTCTGCTGTACTACGGTAAGAGAAACAAGAGGACAAGAAGAAGGAAAGGAAGAAGTTGCGCACTTCCTCTCGACTTCCTCTTCATTCTTTGCATTCATCTCTCTTCTATTCTCATTCCTAGAAGAAGAAGAAGAAAACAGACCCATGCTTGTTGAGGAAGGAGAAGGAATAGGAGGAAGAGAAGAAGAAAATCTTTCTCTTTCTCTTTCCGGTGGAACTCCGGGTCCTCGTATTGTTCCACCGCTAGCTGTAGTTGCCGTCAAGAATACATGCCGACGAGTCTCATGGATCTCTGCTTCTAAAGTAGATAAAGCACACTCTGCTTCCTCTCGGGCGCTCTAAAGAAAGAAAGAAATGATGAAAGATAAGAAGAGAAGAAGGAAAAAGGAGAAGAAGATGTTTGGCATCATCAGTGAGGGTTAAAGAAGTTAAAGAAAACTGGAGATGTTTGACTTGTCATCCGACATGCCATGACTCCAGAAGCAAAGGAACATATCTATCTGTCTATCTATCAGCTGCCTATTGGTCTCGCTATATCTCTTCATATGTAGCTATTAGTCTCTTTGTATCTATCAACTCTAGTGTACCTAGACTCAGCAGCGCAACCCTTCTTCTCGATAGAATAGTCCTATGAAACATACGTGACAAAGAAATGTATTTCAGTCCATCCACACATACACTCATGTCTTCAACGACCGATCAAATCGATACAACATGCAGCGGATACACCAGGGGTGAGATAGAAGAACGCTAACTCTGCAGTAGAGATGAGAGTCCTGTAAGACACCTCTATAGATAGATATATAGATAGATATGGAAAGAGGTCTATTATGAACACAGGTTTCTATGGGGGGTGCTGAAGACATCCAAGGGAGGACAGAAGGGAAAAGACGAGTAGAGAGATGTCTTTCCTTCTTTCTTTCTCCTTAGTAATTACCACTGCGCCGAAAAATACAACGGGCTCCTGGACAAGGATAGATTGGAGATAGATAGATTAAAGATAGATAGATAGATTAAAGATAGATAGATAGATCAGCGAATCAAGGGATGACTAGCAAGAATAAGGAGAGTATTCATAGGAAAACCGATGAGAAGAATCTTGACAGAAGAAGAGGAGAAGAAGTGATTAACGAAGGGAGCACATAGATGTTCTCTTTATAGGAGAGAGAGTATACCTGGAGTTCAAGCTTAAGTTGCGCGTTTTCATCTTCAAGTCTTTTGAGCTGCTTGTGGAACTCTTCATTCTCTTGGTGAAAAGCACAATACACTTGTTTAGCCTCGCGTTCTTCTTTTTCTTTCTCTTGATGCATGTGCGTGTTCTCGGTCACCAGGACTTGATTCGCCTGGCCGAGTGTATCTACTTCATGATTCAACATCCTAAACACAAAGAAAGAAAGAAAAAAGAAAGAAAATGACTTCTCTATGAGGAGAACTGAGACGTAGGAGGCAACGTCTATAGCAACCTTCTCCTCTCAGTAAAGACTTTCTTGAAATACTCTCTTCTTTCTCTGTCTATCTCCTACCTCTTTTTTCTCTCTACCTTCTTCTATACATACTAGTGTACTCATCTTATGGAAAGAAGAGGAGAGGAAAAGATCAAAGATAGATAGACAGATTCAAGCTAAATACTCGATCCAGACACTATACACATAAAAGAAGAGTCAAGCACAGTTAACAGACAGTCTTCTCTCTCTTCTCTAGACCTCCCTTTATGACGTTACAGACAGACGTCTATCATTGGCTTACCTACTTACCTGCAGTTTACCTGTCTATCTACCTTTGATCTGTCTATCTATCTGTCTTTAATCTACCGGCCTATCTGTCTTTGATCTATCTATCTATTTGTCTCTAGTCTGTCTATGTATCATTATTCATCTGTCCTGTATTTATTCAGATAGTCAAGTAAGTTTGCGAAAAGAGACAAAAGAAAAAAGGGACCTATTCTTCTTCTTTTCATGTGACAATGAAGCACTCCTGACGAGCTGCTTGTCTTCTTCCTCCTTCTCTCTTGCTCTCAATCTTCTTTCTTCCTTTCTTTCACGTTCTCTTTCTTTCTCTTTCGCGTTCTTTCTCTCTGCTATATTACCTTATTTCTTCTCTTGCATGTATAAGCTGCTGCCGTAACGCCTCGAGAGTGTCTTGATCGTCTGAAGTATTCTTCTTCTCGCCCTTCTGCATGCACACACAAAGAAAGAAAGAATTGAAAAGCTCCCTTCCATCTCTCTCTCTCTCCGTTCAAAGGGATCAAAAATCCATTCCCAGAAAGAACACACGATCAATGTATCTATCTCTATTCTGTCTTCAGTCTATCTATACTCCATTCTATCTTTCTTTCCCATCTATTTCTCTTTCCCTACACGTACAGACGGATGTATGTCTCCATAATTATGAATAGAGAGATATATATATACTTCCACGCAGGTAAGTATATAAAAATATAGACACATACACCTCTCCCTCTCCCTCTGTCTCTCTCTCTCTC
>NW_027153653.1:0-247 GCF_002600585.1 Cystoisospora suis
TCTACCATCTATCTACCTATCTATTTATCTTCACTCTAGCCTAAACTGTCTGTCTATTTATCTTCACTGTGTGTAGATATCTGTCTATCTATCTATCTATCTGTCTATCTATCTATCTATCTGTCTATCTATCTTTAATCTATCTACCTATCTATGCATCCTTAATCTATCTATCTATCTTTAATCTATCTATCTGTCTTTAATCTATCTATCTATCTCTAATCTATCTATCTATCTTCAATCTATC
>NW_027153653.1:504-2292 GCF_002600585.1 Cystoisospora suis
CTTTGATCTATCTCTCTCTCTATCTATCTATCTTTAATCTATCTATCTATCTATCTTCAATCTATTTATCTATCTTTAATCTAGCTGTAATCTATCTCTAATCTCTTTCTGTATGCACCTTTCATCTGGCTATCTCCGTGTATGTTGAAGATCTGTGCATTAGTAAAGAGAGAGAAACCGCAAGTTGATTGAACTCTTTTTCTTTTTCTTTTTCTTCTTTCTCTTCAATTTCTTTCTTTCTCTTTCTCTTTCTTTCTCTCTATGTGTGTCGGTGCATGTATATCTACGTCTCTATTTACCTCCCTTATATCTCGAAGCAGCACTAGTAGGCGGAGGTGTGTGAGAAGTATCTTGGCGATGCCGATCCTAAAGAGAAGAATGAAAGAAAGAGAGAAAGAAGGAGAAGAAAGAAAAAGACTTATAGAAAGAAAGAAAGAATGGAAGGAAGGAAATGCCAGATCAGGATCTCCTCTGTCTTTCGTTTTCAACGAAGAGAAGAAATGGAAGAAAAAGAAGAAGAGAACGGCCATCCTTTGCTTCTTAAGAGGATGAGAAGCATCAAAAGAAAAAGAAGAATGATGGTGTCTATACACTCGAGATATGATCAAAACAAAATAACTAGGGAAAGATGAGGAGTGTCTTTCTTTGTGCATTTCTCCTATCAGTCAACTCACATCGATCAATCCTCTCTCCTTAATCTCTCTCTCTATATATGTATTTACTATCGCTATAGAAGTATAGATAGATGTATAAATATATGGGATATCCATACATATATATATATATATATGAGGTGAGGCTTTTCTTCTTATTTGACTAGGTCTTTTCTTGTCGCTTGTGTGTATCATTCTTCTTCTTTAAATTTTTTTTTTCACGAGAACAAGCAAGCGAACTTGTCAAAGAGCTCCGACTTTTTAAACTAATGAAGAAGAAGAGGGGAGTCGAGGTTGTCTCTTTTCTTTCTTCTTTCTATGTTTCTTCTTTTCTCCTTTCTTCTTTCTTCAAGGAAGGATGGAAGGTAGTGACTGAGTATACAAGCATACATACACCTTGTCTTAAGAGATCCAAGAGAGAAGAAATCTCCTTCTCCTAATCTCTCTCTCTCTTCTCTCAATCTTTCTCTGCATTTCCAGATACATATAAGCTGGCGACACAAAAGTCCGTTAAGACATCCATCCATCTATCCATCTATATTGTATACAGTCTATATAGCTGCAGAGGTACCGATATCTATCTACTATCTATAGGTGTAGATCGATCTCCTCTATCTATGTATGTAGTAGATGCATGTGTATATGTATGTATATTTCTGTTATGTGTCATGAAGTGGACTCTTTGAGTAAAATAAAGATGAGAATGAGGAGTCTCTTGTCTCCTCTAAAAGCGCACTAGTACAGGGAGGTAGGGAGGTCAATACGTAGGCAGCAGCCATCTCTCTCTCTCTCACGAGCAACACATCTTCCTCCTCCTCCTTCTTTGTCAGAAAGAAAGAGAGTTCTCTTATCTCGTTTTCACTTCTTTCTCTCCCCCTCTTCCTCGGAGGCATATTTGCTCGTGAGAGAATTTTTCTTCTCCTTCTCTTTCCTCTCGCCTAGCTATCATTCGACGTGCAAAGAGGAAAAGAGAGGTGAAAGCTCTTCTGAGACAGACAGACACTTCATCGTACTGAAATATGTCTACGAATCGAAGAAAAACGAGCAAAAGAAGAAAAGGAAGAAAAGGGTCTCTTCAAACTTTCTAAGACATGCTAAAGAAAGAGTCACTTTCTTTCTTTCTTCCTTTCTGATT
>NW_027153654.1:0-35817 GCF_002600585.1 Cystoisospora suis
TCGCCCGCTTTCCTGGTTGGCCACCTCTCACAGCTGAAGGAGCGGTAGATGCCGACCGATGTTTATCGCGTCGTGGGGCTGACGCGCGATGTGACGATCGACCTCTATGCACGACGACTGGGGACAACGAGACTAGGAATGGATAGTAGGATTGCTTTCTCCGTGCTGTCTAAGTTAGTCATGATTGGGGGTTCTTATACGGAAGCAGTTGTTCGGAGTTCATTTGTAACGAGGTGAGGGGACTTTTTTTCGAAGATGATACTGCTGAAGAGAAGATCCCTTTTTATTTCCGTTCAGTCGCCCTTTCAGGAAGAGGTCAAGATGTTCTTTGGCTGTCCGAGTGTCATGAAGATTGACGCTCTGGAAAGTAAAGCAGCCTGCTTTCCGCATCTGTTGTGACGGGTCAGTTAAGTTGTTTGATGGAGAAACGCAAGAGCCGTTCTATATGCGGGGTGTGCAGCAGACAAACCAACGTCAGTTCTCTGCAACAGCCTCGGTTTTGGCGCGGACACAGCAGAGACGAGAAAAAGATGCTTTCTTTTCTTAAACGCTTGAAGTGTTTTACATTGTGTGCGCTCGTCTCGAAAATTTGTTTTGAATTTGGGGCGTTCCTGGAGGAGGCCCGGGAGTCCCGCGAGGGCTGTGCTTGTTGTCGCGGGTCGTGCCTGAGTGAAACTGTTGCCGCCCGGAAAGAACGCAAGTTTTTTTCTTTTTGATGTAAGAGTGGAAAAGGGTTCTTGCTCTGTCGCCGGCGTCTGTGTGACGCAGTTTACAGTGGCAAAACCAGAAGTGCAGACCAGTCAGAACTGGACAGAAAGCTTTTTTCTTTATCGAATTCGATGGTAAAGGCGCTACGATAGAGAACCAAGATTGTCTTCATATGCCGCCGGGGCACCTGTGGTCAGGGTGCTTGTCTGGCGTGTAGCATATGCTACGCCGAACGCCTCGCGGACGCGCTCCCTTCAGCTGGTGTTTCTCCCGAACAAGTATCTTACATGACCGCACTTCCTCACAAAAGCAGTGCGGAACCACGAGATACCAACCGGCCATGGTTTCCCAGCGCAGTGCAAGTACCGGTATGGTTTGAACAGCTGAAGCTTTCGCTGCATGAGAGAGAAGACACGCGCCGGGCGAGGTCGCTGATACAGCTGCTGGGGGTGTCTCGGAACAGTTGCCGCCGACCACTTCGCTCGGCGGGGTAGTAACGCAGCCGGGCAGCCCCGAGCGGCCGCCGTTAGCCGGCCGGGGTTCGCCGCGATTTGCGACACGGCCAAGGCGCAAGCCACGGACCGAGGCTGACGGTAAACAGTTGACATGCGTACTGCAACCTGCAGGAATATGACTCAACAGCGAATCGGGGACTCGTGGGAGAAGGCTGCTTTCATCAAAAAAACAGCGAGGCCTCGTGGCAACATTTCAGGCGAGACACTCTTTGATACCGTGGTGTTGATGTCGTGCGCCATGTTTGTCCGACAGAACGTATCGCGCGCTCTGACGCTGGTTCTGGTGGCTATTCTAATGTTTCAGGTGCTTCTCAGGACACCACGGCCGGCGGCGTGTGCCAAACAAGGGAAGCACCCTAGGCGGGAAGGACCTCGTGAAAGGCATCCGCGTTCACGATCTCCTCTTCCACCTACACATGTCTCCTCCGGAGCGAATTCTTCCGGTTCTTCTCTCCTGCGAGGTAACGGGGCTGGCGGCCGTTCTCCTAGAGAACCTGAAGACGGGTCACCTGTTGCCTTGCGATTCGTTGCTCTTCTCAAGAATGCTGACCCGGAAAAGCTTGAAGACCTGAGGGACGCAGCTAAAAGCCGGGGGAGGCGATATCTCGCGGGTGAGCACCTTATCGCCCCTTCTCCACTGACGCGCTTCCCGGGACCACGCAACTTGATGCTTGACAGTGTCAGCTTCCGCGATTGGCGTCGAAATTTGTATCGACCTGGGCACGTCGCCACGATGGTCGCACGCATGGTACCGTCAACGCCCCCGGCCACCGATGTGTCGGCGGAGTCACCTTCTAATGCTTCGGCGGCCGGAGGCACGCATCCGGGGTAACAGTCTGAGGGCTCGCCGTCGGGATTTGCACTTTTTCCATGCAGTATTTGCAATATCGACAGCGGACTTAAGAAGTGGCAATCTATTCAGCAGACGCTGCAAAATGTTCCGTATGAGATGTACAGTAAGCATTCTCTCCGTTCAATGACTCGGCAGGGACAACGACCAGGGGAAGACCCGGGTGCTCTTGCAGGGGCTGAGTGAGCTTGAACTAGGTTTCTGGACTGGAGACGTCATTGATTTCTTTCTGGCAGCTACACTCGATAGACCATGAAATTCTGGTCTGTCCGTTTTATCCTTCACTTAACCGGGGAAGGTGTGCGTGGGCCAGACTGAGGCGCGATTTTCTAGACTCACGCGCGTGCCTGTTGCCGGGTGAGCGTGTGTCGGTTGTACTTTTTTTTTTTTTGTGGCCACACTTGCAAAGCACAGGAGTGGCCTGTCACGCGAATAAGAGCGGCGCTTGTAGTGCATAAGTGCAGGCAGAGAGAATTTGCGCGTGCTGGGGGGGGTCGAGTCTGTCGAAGACGAAATGGCGAGGCTCCTCTTTCAACCCTCTGAAGAATAACTGAGACCTGCTACAGGCCAACTAGTCACTACGCTCTAGAATGCGATGTCTGGTTCACCAGGTAGTAATGAAACAGAAGAGAAATTCTACTAGGTTTTCGGTGCGTACCGTCGTTTGGCAACTAATGACCTCAGAGACCGTGCTGGAGTTTTCTCTCAAGTGGCCTTGTGTTTCATATCAGGGGCCTCTCGTGGGTGAGACAGCATCGGATTCCAGTTTGCTGCGACACACTAGAAACACTGTTACCGTGCCAACTTCGGCGTTAGCGATATTCAGAGCTGTTGGAAAAGCCGCGGACGCGATGTCGTGGCTGATGGTTTCTTGAGTGGAGGAGAGGCGTTAACAGGCTGCTTGCGGACGCTGCATGAGAGCAGAAACGCTGCTAGTAGTCTGCCTTCAGGTTCTCCATTCCGCACGACACCTGCTGGACCCTGCCGTGCTTCATCTCGTCGTACAAAAACTTCGTATCCAGGAAGGTGCGCCAGTGACGCAGTCGCCCCAGCGTTAACAACTGTACTTGTGCTGCGGGGCCCGCTGGGCCAGTACACCTCGTATAGTCGTGAAAGAAACCGCCCGACCACTTCACACGCCCAGCAGCAGAGTGTAATAGGTCAGCAGTGTGGGGAGATTAATTTTTTATCCGCACCGCGAGCAGGCGTGGAACAAAGTCACCGCGATAATGTGAGACGTGGCACCGGAACTGAACACAGATACAGCTCGACAGACGAATGTGCTGCTGTGAACGGGCAGCCCAAGCTAGCGGAGAGCAGGGGGGAAACTGCTCTGCTTTTTAGATATGTCACTTGTCAGCCCGCAATCACAGTAGTGGAGTGCCAGTCAAACAGTCTGTCGTGGTGCGCAGCGTCCTGCTGTCACAACGGGGCGGAGTTTCCACAAATTGATCATATGTTACAGAGGGCGTCTCTCCAGGGAAATGAGCGGCGTCGAAAGATCATTTACGCAGCCGTCTTGGCAGTCGTCGCTGCGGCAGTGCGCAAACTGCATGACACATGGTGATGACTCTTGCAAAAAGGCACCCATTCCACCACGCTCGCTGTCCGTCAGAGCCTGCAAGATATGACTATGTGCATGCACAGGCGTGTGCGTTTTCACAGCCTGCGTAGGGGTCATGAACAAGTTTGAGTCTAATGTTGCCTAGCTTTGTGGACTCGCAAGGTTCGTTCGGTGCACTTCTCCCCTCACGTCAGTGTCGCGCTTCGGAGTGGTGTCGCTTGAATCACATGACTGCGGTCGTTTCCTCCAGGCGCTAGGGACCGGCGGTCTAGGCTGTCTTGATTTTTTCTCGTGTGTCGCTTTTACGCTGGTTGTGTGTGCCTCTTTTCTGACATCCATTTACCGCGCGTCCCAAGCAGTACCTCTAAGCTTGGGTGGTGCTGCCTCGTGGCCGAGCGTCTTTTTCCCCTTCTTTAGAGCGGCAGACTGGTTGGCGGACCAGTCTCCGTTCATCTACTTTTTTTCCGGAAGTGCATGGCAGCTTCCACCGACAGGTGGTACACATTTTAGAGCTCCATCTCGTGGAGGCGACCGATGATACTCGCTTGTATTCTGCATAGCTTGCATGCTTTCCGGTACGCCTATCTATCCGTGTACGTGCTGCCCGTTGGTCGGCCTGACGCTGGAGGCCTAAAGTACATGGGCTCCGACCAGGTGAGCTGCGTAGATGGATTGCCTTGGCTGCGAGCCGGCTTCTCCAACGTCGCGGTAAAGGTGCTCTGTCTTGTTACTCTCTCCAAGCGTCTGCTTGGGTGTTGTGCTGCAAGGGGGATTCAAGCGGGGCCTCGCTCTCTTTTTTTAGTGCCGGGCTTTCCTTTCGCACTGCTTCTGGGTAACCATCACCATGCTGGGAGGGCCCGTTACCCGGCGGCTCTCTCCTCTCCATCCGTCAGCAGAGAAAAACAAGTCGGCTTCGTTTGTGCGCGCCTCACATCCGGCTTGTCTGAAATCATGGGGGCGGCGTCGTTCTTCTTCTCCTGTTTACTCCGGGGACCAGTCTCGCTATTCCTCTGAGCATCCCTTGTCTTCCTGCCCCTACCGGCAGACGGACTCCCCCGTTTCAGTCGCTTCTTTGTCTTCAGATTCGCTTTCTTCTTCCCCGGCTCCGTCGTCACTGGCATCATCTCCTCCACTTCCCGCCGCGTTAGACAAGGCGGACAGCTGCTTGACAAAGTCTGACAGTCGTGGTGTGATTTTTCCCTGTATCCCCACCATACCAGAGTCCTCCGTTGCTCGCGGGCGTTCTTCTCCTGCGCCGTGTTCCCGTCCTCCAGGAACACTACCTCCCGCAATGAGTTCTTCCTCTCCTCCTGGTCGACCTTCTCGGACTACTGAAGGCTATCTGACGTCTTCACAGGCCCTTCTGGGACAGTTGCAGCCAGTGTCCTTCCCCAGCATGCCATCTGCTCATCCTCATTCAGAGTCGCTCCACGGCAGATGCCGTTTAGCTGACCTGGGAGGTAGCCCCGGTGAGCAGATTCCGAATGTGTCAGAGCCTGTGAAACAACATCGAAGTGGTCTAGCTCCTGTTCCGCTGTCGTCAGCTACAGCGTTCCAGCGAAGATCTTTGGCTCTCCACCTATCTCCTGCTTCATCACTAAGTCGAGATGTTTCTCCATCCTCTCTCTCATCATCGTCCATATCTTCACCCTCATCTGTTTCTGGAGCAAGTTCGTACTATACTCGCGCTCCGGCATCCTTGTTCGGCAGACGGGCTCACCGGGAAGCTCCAGCTGAGTATCCCTCTTCCAGTAGACTGGACAGTGATCTTGTACGTGGAATGCGTAGAGATGTTTCCGTCCCTTCTGCACTCTATTCGTCGCTGTCCCCTTGTTACTTTCCTCGTGAAGGTTGCGGCGCGGCTCGCGGAGGAAGAGCCGTGCTGGTGAGTTCCGGCTGTCCCAGAGAACAGCCCATAAAAACTCCTAGTTACACAGGAGGCGAAGAATGCCCACTGTTTCTATCCGGAGAGCACGAAGGGGAGTTACGACATCGAAAAGGGAAGGACGTAATCCGCCGAGAATCGTTAAGCGAACGCTTCATGGACGCAACGAACAGCTTGGACGTTGACAACGGACGGGGAAACCACCATCGGTCTCTTCCTGTAGGGAGTGTCACGACTCCATACGTGTCTCCTGACGCGGTTAATCCCTCGGATATTCCCGAGGACTTCAGTTCTCTCTCGGTCACGCCTAGTCGCTCCGAGTTGCTTGGGGCATCTGAGGGGGCGTTTCCTAGTTCATCGACAGGTTTCCCTTCTTTCATTTTGCATGGTGTATCTCCCCCCTCCCCTCCGGCTACGCTGCCGCCTGTGGAAGATGATGAATCACGTGAACCAGAAGGAGCTGTAGAACGTGGTGGTGAAAGGGGTCTGGGGGGGTGGAGACGTTTCATGAGATATCTGATTGCCATGCATGCACGAAGAAAGGTTAAAGGGAGGTCTTGCGGGGAAGGAGAGGGAGCTGATTTATCTCTCGAAGCTGTTGATCCGGCTAGTCCTGCCCTGGCGTATGGAGTGGCAGAGAAGCAGGATGGTTCCAGGGCTACCCCTCGATCTAGCCCCAAGACGTCTGTTCCCAGTGAAGCGGATACGAAGCTTCCATCAGGCAAACGATCCACTACCAGTCAACAGCCGGTGTCGTCTCGCTCCTTTGCATCTTCTTTCTCCTGGGGGAGTTTGATGACGTTTCCTAGGCGACTTTCAGGAAGATGTTTCTTTTACGTTCTTCTTGTATTCCTTGTATTCCTTCTTTTCACTGTTCTCCTTTTTGGAACGCTCCACCACAAACAGAAAATTTATCGCTTACGACCCAAACAGACGGCGGAATTACAGCGTCAGACTTTGCAACGTCTCTACTGGGAGTTGTTCGGATGCGGGAGTGAGACAGCGGGTGGTTCGGGTGATGATACGAACAGCAACGTGCTCTCTCTCTCCGGGCTCAGACCTCAAGATTCTCCAAAGTATCATCAGCAGCTGTTTGGTCCGACTCGACTCTCACTATCGCAAGCCCACATCTCTCTTGCTTCTTTCAGAAATGTGTGCAAACTCATGGAGTCTTTGGATCCATCCATCGGAGATTCTCATACACACGAAGATCAGCATGAGGTATTGCAGGAGAACACGGGAGATGGAGACCGATCCGTGTCTAAGAGGAAGGCAACGCAGAACTCTTCTGTTGATGCCTCAGCCGATGCAGTTGCCGCGTGGATTGTCTCTCGTCTTCTTCAACCCTGTTCGTTCTGTCAGGGAGGGGATAAACATGCCGAGCACTGTGTTTGTTCTTCTCGTAAGAATGAAGCTTTCAGTTCTCTTCATTCTCAATGCTCCTCGGGGTGTTGTTGCTCGTGGCCTCCGTCCTTCGTGTCTCCGGCATGTCGTGCTGTTTCTTCTTCAGCAAACCTCTCGGATGTATATGCTTCTTGTTCTATCCAGTCTTCACGCGTCAGCCTCGACTTGCTTTCAGGATGGTGTGTAGACACAGGAGTCTCCAGGGTCGATTCTGCTGATCATCAAGGAAATGGAGGAGTTCTTTCCCGGGGAAGCTCTTCTTTGTCGTGTGCATCTGTCAACGAAGATGGCTCAAAAACTCGGTGTCCTGCTTCATCGTCTGTATTGCCGGGTACTGCTCATGTCTCCACAGATCTTCTCCAAGCTGAGCCACCTTCCTGCGTGCCTTCCCAAGCTTTCAATTTCTTTTCTCCGTCTCCTTTTCCAAGAAATCTCCTCTTATTCTTTTTTCATGAGTACGGCCTGCCAACTTCCTTTCTCGATCCAGACAGACCACTTTTAGTCTGCACGGAAGCAGATGACCCTGTCCGTCGGTTACTTGTCTCCTTGTCTCCTCTGTCCTGGCTTCGTCAGCTTGTTTCGTCGTCTTTCTCTTTTCTTTCTTCCACGTTTTTTGAGAGGACTGAAAGACCGACGATCTTCACTAGCGTACCGGATGAACAACAGGGTTCCAAAGGCGCCCTTCGAGATGGTCATTCTAGGGACAACATGAACTCTTCGCTGATACCCCTTTTTGATGTGTCGTTCGCAGAGCTGATGCAGCGATGTAACCGTAACAAGAGCTCGTCCTCTCCAGGTTCGCATCCACTGCCTGATTGCAGTTGGTTGGATTTTGAGGCGATTCTCCTTTCTCTCCTTGCTTCTTCTCATGGAAGACATTCAGGTGTCATGTCGGGTCGTACTTCCTCTTCCGCCTCTGCTTTCCTCTCCTCCGCATCGTTGCGTTTCTCTCTTCCTAGCAATCTGAAAAACCTTGCGGGCTCGAGTAAGCGTGCAGTCGCATACATCGATGCTCTTCGAGTCGCTTTCGGAGGTCTTCTTCCTTACTACTTTCTCCAGAGTTTCGACAGACATCTACAGAAAGCGATTGGAAACCCAGCCGAGGAAGACATCTCTTCACTATCTACTTCGGCTTCCTTCTCATCACAAGCGTCGAACCCTCTTTCTGTCTCCGCGCCTCCTCATGATTCCTTTTCTGATGGGAATCAGCCATTATTGTCTTCTGCTCCTTCTTTCCAGTCTCCCTCATCTTTCTCTTACGATGATTCGCGATCGTTCACGGGGGCACCGTGGTCCACGTCCTTACCATCTCTATTGCCGCCGTCTTCTTTAGTCTTCGACTTCGGAGTGTTCTCTACTCCTTGTTATCCCTTTTCGCGTTTTCTCCACAGACGACTCTTGAGTTGGGGTGGTCTACAGATGCATCTGATTCTCTTTGCCGGGTGGACACATTCACTTTTTGCGTCTGAGCCTCTGACGCTTGTCCACGTTCCTCGTGCTCTCTTCCTCGCCGTCATTTCTGCATACCGCGGAGCAATACTCTACGAAGCAGTAAACTGGATTGAGGGTTGGCTCTGGACCAAAGCGGGGGCGAGCCCCACTTGTCCGGAGACTGTGATGCACAGAGGAGAGAACACCAAGATGACCGGTTACAAAGATAGCCGCAGTCAATTGAGCGAACAGCTTGGTGGCCGTCGTTGTATGCGAGCAGGCGGAAAAGCTGTATCAGGGGAGGGGGAGGCCGACGCATGCGGAACTGGAGATTCAGGAGGTAAAGAAGAAGGCGAGAATAATAAAGATGGAGATAGATGGACAATGGGCGTAAGAATAGGATTACAGGCAGGTGATGATGGTACACAGAACGCGGAAGGGGGAGAAGACGATGGAAGCCGAGAGGAAGAAAAGTCAGAAGAAAGTGGTGGTGGGGGAGGCTGTTGGTGGAGGCGACGAGATTTCAGTGATCATGTGGTTTTATATGTGATGGCAATCCTTTTCATGGCTGTTGAAGTCTCAGCAGCTCGCTCGTCACACTGCCCTCCTAGCTTGGCCTCATCAGCTATATGTACACCTCACCGGCGGGAAGAGATGACTGGGACTATGGACTACACCACACCATTGGGTTTCATCCGTTCTCTTTCTTTCCATCTGTGGCCATCTCCCGGTCTAGTGTATACAGTTGTTTTCTTATACTATGGCTTCCTCGTTGCATGCTGTCTACACATGGCATACTATACAGCCTTGTTCTTCCATTCACCAGAAGAGGTGTGGATGGGGTTTGTTGGAGGGGTTCTTTTTCTTGTTCTTCCTGTCGTCTTACTCGTAGAAGTTCTAGAACGACCCTCGCTTCAACGAATTGGGATCGGGAGTGGAGAGAAGAAGGCAGCTGAACGGGCTGCTGCCCTGGCTACTGACAGTCCAGAGATAGGCCCTGGACGTACAGCAGAAGATGACACACCACAGGCGTTCTCCATCACACAAGCTGCTGATGAAGCCGAGAAACCATTTGAACATATCGGCACGATAGCCAGTGAGATTAGCGACGGGGCTGGAGAAGGGGAAGCACTGGTAGAAATGAAGAGCTGGGATGTACGTACACCGGATGGCGTGACACCACGAGAGAGTGTCGTGAAAGCTTTCATGCGACATCTTTTAGACGCGTTCCCAAGGAGAAGGAGCAGGACTGGCATCCTGAAAACTGAAAGTGCGGTGATGGACGGAGAGTTATCCGATCAAGGTGAGGAGGAAGAAGAAGAGAAGCCGAAGAAGGCCTGAATGAGAAAAATGGAAAAGATGAAGTGTCAGTAAGTCGGCCAAAACAATGAATGAGCGGAGAAACACCTAGTCAGCGAACTCGCTAAGAACCTGAACGACAGGGAGAAAGCGGTAGGGAATCAACCCAGGTCCGGAAGACGGAAAGGGAGCGCCACCTTAGACAGCGCGGCAAGAGTGAAAAGACACTAGGACGGAGGAGACGTGCGACAGAGTCTCTGTAATGCTTTTTCGTTGTCCCTATAAGAAAGGAAGCCGGGATAGAGTGAAAAGGTGTGATTTGACTTCCCGGTGGAATGCGGTGGGACAATTCTCTGCGGGGGCTCCCGGTCTCTATGAAGAAAGATGTTGCTGTCGTCAGAGAGAATTGACCGGACCGAAGGACGACGCAGAAGAACTTCGCTTCTTTCTTCCGCTGCTCTCGCAGAGTTCGTCACATCTGAAGTTTCTTCCTGTTTGGAGAAGAAGAGACTCTTATGAGTGGCATTCCCTCCTTCGGACTTCGCAGCTCTAGATGTTGATGTACAACAGACGCTCTGCAGTTGTTGATGGAAGGCTATCAAGAACTGCATCGTACCCAACAGATGTGCTGTCCGGTTGTTGACTTTGTGGACTACAATTTCAGACACTCACTGTTTTCTTAGCGGTTGAAAGACGGTTGGTTGAATGCTGTGGCACTGCCGATTTGATCCCTCGTGTCTAGCCCGCTTGAAAACGGTGAGAGAAACCCTCATAGGGAGTCGTCGTCCTCTCGTGGACATACAGATGTTTCGCGGCTTCTGAAGACACTGTCCATTCTTCGCAGTTCTCTTTGGATGACAGTGGCCAAGAGTGCGCTGTGTCGACGGATGGCGCGTTACCTTGATAATATATGGTTACGTACGGAGCATTCTTTTAAGCAGACTCCAGGAAGAAAGATTGGCACCGGAGAGAAGCCGCGTGGATCTACCACATTCCTGACCCTCCCGAGTGTTGAGAAATGTATTCATCGGGGCTTTATGTCGTGCGGCGTTTTGTGTGCATTTGTTACATGTTGAAGTCGCGCGTGTCCCAAGTCGTGTTCGCGATGACGGCCGTCTTCGGATTTCGCCAGCAAGGCAAACCATCAACTGTAAACATGGACGTTCTTGTGGAGCGATTCCTGTCTTCACATTGCTTGCGACCATGAGGCGGTCCCGGACGGCAAAGAGCAACTCTGCTTTGCGGAGAATCGGGCGAGGATGAGCAGGCTGGTAACAAGGTCTGTAACGTCAGGGGCATCCTGCTTATCATCGCCTGCTTCTCCGGATTCGGAGTTGCTTGAGTGGAACTTCTCCGGAACCTTACATGGCTTCATCTATCATTTTTGTCGTCCTGGTTGTGTCTGAGGGGGGATGCCTGATGAGCTAGCCTCACCAACGGCGCCAGGTCGATGTCGCTGCACGCTACATACCCACAGCGTACATACATGCGGGTAACCGCGCAGGCGTATGCTCGTCGGTGGGGGAGTGTCGAGGCGCAGCCTCCGGTGCACACGGAGTCAGGGTAATCGAACGTGAAGAACCTGATCGGCGCACGTTTACTCAGGTTTCGCTGCGTAGAGCCGAACTTTCGACGGTGTCGCAAAGATTTGCTGGGAAGTGCCCTTTGGAATGACACTGGCAGTTTCACTGAAGAGGGGGGCGGCCCTCGTGCGTTGCAGAAGTGTCGTTGGCGTTGGGTACAACACGAGGCAGGTCGTCATCCGAACAGCAGTACTTTTTTTGTAGCTGACAGGGGGTAGCGCAAGTCCAAGAGTCGCTCTCTGGTTTTCCGCGTATAGAAGGAGGACCATCCGGAGTTGCGTTTCTATAGAAAGTGCCTCGGCGTGAGGCACAGATCCTACAATTGTTAGAAGATTTGCAGGCGTAGAAAAGCGCTTTATATGCGTGGAGCGCAGAAAGGGACTGACGCTGCCTACCGTGGCATCAGCCATTGCAGAATGAAGATTTCCACGTATTACTTCAGTGTCTTCACAGGAGACGCAACAAGACTGTGTGTACGGATTGCTTAAGCGTTTGAGAACGTGACGTCTGTGGCCGTCCATTGCCCTTACGTGACAGCGCGAGTAACCCACGGAGATGGCCGCGTCATCTCGGAGAATTACGTGGAGAAACTCGCTTGGGCTATATCCATCACATATGAATATGAGCCTGGTGTAAACACTCCTCTTCTCCACGCCTGAGCCCGTATCTAGTTACTCTCATAGTAACACGTTCACAACTTTCATGCGTGCTTGGGACAATCAGAGACATGGTCTGCTCTCTGCACGTCTTGGCTCAGTAATGGACTACCAGACGTAGTGAACGCGAACTACGAAGACGAAAGACACTGCATAACCGGTGTAGCAGAAGTGCACTGCTTTCAAAATGTAACTCCCTTAGTTCAGGATGCCCTTCTGACCGGTCTCTCAAAAGTCTGAGCTAGCTGGTACAGCTTCAATCTGCTTAGGAGTCCGGCCGCGAGCTCGAAAGTTCCTTTCCCGGGTAAGGGAGGAAACGCTTCACAACTGTTTGCCAGAAATGAGAATGTAACGCCTGAGAAGACAGTCCGTTTCTTTTTCCCTCGGTCGACATTTGCCGCTAAAGCAATGTGTCTGTTTTCCAACCTTTCTGAAACTTCACCACAACACCATAAAACGCCATAAGCCGGCTGCAAACTTCTGCGAGGTGTACATAAAGGTGGGATTTTTCCCGCTTCCGTCGTCTTTCTTCTCTTCTTACTTCATTTCCTTCTGCCTCCCCCTCTGTCCTCGGAGAACCGCAAGCAGACGATTTGCTACGCTCCACTCTTTCAGTCATATACCCTATTTTGGCATCCGGAGTGAAAGACGCAGATGAGGAGTTTTTCGCGTCGAAGAGAGCCCAGAACTCAGGCGACCCTTCAAGGAGAGGGCGAAGACGTTGAAGCACATCCCCCGTATCTTCATGCCATATCATAGGGGCACTGTTGGTGTCACAGCCCACCTCATCTTCATAGTCATCTAAAAGCAGATCACCTGGGTTTCTTTCCCTTCTGCCAGTCTCATCGAGATCGTCAATCTTTGTACGTAGAACACAGCTCAGAAGAGAAGTTTCGCCGTCGGTCTCTTCCTGTTGACCCTCCTTTCCTTCGTGTTTTCCTATCTCTTTGTTTCTCTCCTTCCTCGTCTCGTCCTCCGAATTTGTTTTCCCCTCTGTACTCTCTTCCTTCTCTGCTTGCGCAAAATGCCTCGCCAGTTTTTTCGTACAGATAGCTCCAGCAGCAAGTAGAATCGGTAAGGTGAACTGAGTCATAAGAGGCGTGGCAGCTATGTCATTGATGATTGCCCAATAAAGGTGCGCTTCCTTGTGTGAGAAGAGGAGAAGAAGTTGAGCTTCAAGGACAACATCTTGCAATAGAGGCAACTCTAAATAGAAACCTAAGGCCTGACACAACCTTTGTTCTTCTAGTAAACACTCGTGTCTCAACTTCCAGTAATCAAGGATACCCACGGGTGTGTATCCATCTAAGAAGGCAGGAGGAGGAGCTGCTGCCTTCCCAGACCGAGAGAATGGTCTACCCTTCTTTTTATTCTTATTCGCCTCTACTCCTTTCTCCCCCTCACCTCGATTTTCGTCCTTTCTCTGCTCATCAGTTCCTTTTCTATCTTCAGGCTTGTTTGCCTCCTGTTGCTGCTTCACTTCCTTCTCACCGTCCACTTTCTTACTGCTCGACCCACTCTCTACATCACCTTCATCACCCGTTACTTCGGAGTGGCTCCTATCACATCTCACAGCCTCACCGCCCTCCCTCTCTTCAGATTCCGTCGTACTCTTCTTTTCCCTCGTAGCGTCATTAGTTTCTGTAATGGTTCTCTCAGCCTGGGTGAAAGTTTTCTTCAGCTTCCAGTTCAAGAACTCTATACAGTTGACGGCTTCTCGCAACCTAAGGCTTGATTCACTCGACTTCCCTGCAAAGAACAGGCATGCAGCCATACACCGACTGACGCACGTCGGCTTATTTTCGAGTTCTTCCTTCGAAAAATACCGCGGAAAAACCGCATGAAAAGCAGATACTGCCGCCGCGGTTGCGTCCACTGGTAAGTTCAAGTCAAACCCTGCTTGCTGTATAATCATACCCAAGTGTAAACGAAGAGCGTCCCACGCCTCATACGGGGAATCCTCAGGATACACCAGCGGAGGCGGTGGAGGTGGCGGGGGGGGACAGAGGAAGGTTCCTTCCTCGGAAGGGAGGAAGGGACCATAAACTTTATCAGGCTTTCCCATTCTATCCTATATAGAGTTTCTTCCACTATGGGTGAGGGGAAAATCAGATGCCATGCCTAATTGAAGAAAAAGTTGTCTACGGTGCGACCGCATCTTGTGCCTACACCCACTCAGTCTCCCACCGCCGGCCACGAGTATGCGTGCGCGTCATACAAAAGGCCGAACTCAAGGCGAAACAGAGGCGGCCCTGGATCAGAGGGAGAAAAGAAAGGAGATTACTTCTTCACTTGTGTCAGAGGTCTCCTCCCTTTCTGTTCGAAGCCCTTCCGGGGGTCTGGATCATCAGCACCACGGACGCAGCTGAGTAGACGTTCACACGAGCGATTTCACAAGAACGGCTAGCAGTACACTCATGTAGGGTGCAAACGTAGGCCTGTATTTCCATGTATTTACATGCTCATCTCGGTTGATAGAGTGATGATAGTGGCTGCGGTCTACAGCACGTAATGTTGTAGGTATCCAACACAGCACAAGATGTACTAAAATCGTTTCGGAACAGGACAAGTTGCGAATCGACAAATGCCTCTCAGAAGGATGATTCAGGCGACATCAGTCGCGAGCGTAACAGGCCCGAGACAGGTATCCCTCGACGGAAACCAAGGCGACTAGACAATGAAAGGAACTCGAAAGAAAACAGTAGACAGAGGAACGTGGCTCTGCTAACCGCCGGGTCAGCAGCAGATCGTTGTTGATGCCTGCTCTTGAAGATCTGTAATCAGTGAGACTCACGACAAGCACCGAGAGAAGAGCAAAGGGTGGACGAGGTCCGCGCGGAGCCAGGGAAGAAGACAAGACGAAAAGAAGTCCCGTGACCGCACGTGGCGTGCACGAGAAAGACAAATCTTGAGCCTAATCAGACATAACGGAAGAAAACGAGATTCAAAACGTAACGCAGAGAGAAGACAGCGCTGCCACGATGGACTGAGCAGAACTACGCGCGAGCCATCCGACACAAGCCATCGTCACAACCCCCTCGGCAGTGGAGTGCCTGTTGGACGGAACTGAAAATGCGACAAAACGTTGACCAAGCCAAAGATCCTTGGGCGAGATTCTATATGAAAAAGAGTATGACATCGGTAGACTGGGGAACATCAACCTCACTTCTGATGTCCCAACACAACTGGGAGAAACACACAACAGAAAGCACGAAGCCGGCGCGAACGACCGCGAGTGGTGGGAAAAAAGAGCTACCAGCCCGTCCGTCGTTGAGGTTGTGTGCTGCTGCTGTTCATCCAGTAAGTAACCTATGTATAGCGCCCTGGCTGCAGGAAAGACACAACGCATACGCATGCACATAATCCGTATGGGAAGGAAGATTGCATGCAAGGAGAGGAAAGCGAATCCCCGACAACAGCAACCCTGGATCTTCGTAGTTTCCAACTCTTTTTTATCCGGTGCAGAAAAGTGAGCATTCCCAGACAGGAAAATGAAGTTTACATTACCCAGCAGCGCACGAAGCATCTCGAATCAGTTCCTGTGGCGACAAACCCCTCTTCTGAGGCCCCACCCCCTTTCGGATCCGTAGGCGAGGCCAGGTGGTCGCAAGTATGTTTCTCGGCAGTGACTCTCTCATCCTTGCAGCTGAGTTGCTCGAAGAAGAGGAAGGAAAAGGAAGGTCAGAAAGCTCAGGCTAGAACGAGCATGTGACTCCGCTGGGTCTGAAAGCAGTGTGGTCAGAGCGTGGCCCGAGTGTGTAGTCAGATGACGGGACGAGTGTCGCGACAGTCATCTTGAACACTTACCTGAAGAGGAAGACCTGCTCTATACCTAGTCGCCTTACGCGCGCATAACCATGTATATTCCTGATTGTAATTCTGGTCTCCAACTGCAACATGCTTAGGCGAGGAAACGGAGCCAGTAATGCCCAAAGCCTTTGAGATGGCCATCGCCGAAACAGTGCTTGGGTCGCTGACATACCAGGGCGTTAAACATGCCCGGCAGGTGCAGAGTACTTCCCCGTTCCCAGCAGGGTTTCTCTCCGCACAACAACGTAAAGGAACTGCGTCCTGGGAGCGTGGGGAAACGGTGCACGCTTCCATAACGCCGTGCCTTTCATTAACTGTACTGCTCTCCTACGGAGTTCTATGTACTCCTCTGACCCCTGCGGTGAAAACTGAGTCGCCAGAGGAATTGCCTTTCTTCTTGTTTTTGTCCTCCGGCGCAGTTCTTTTCCGTGTTAAGCGGGGAGGGACCCCGCTGACCGGGAACCTGGAATCCTCTGCGCGTGCCGGGCATGTCTAAAGCGTTTCTCAGTTTGCGTTTCAGCGTTCCAGGTGTCCGCCCGCGAAGGACGGCCGAAACGCAACTCCGTTTGGGAGCCGCAACCTCCCCAAGCTAACTCGCTCGGACATCCAGTTTTACATTCATGGTCATACCGCCGATTTGAGTAATGTCCCTCGAAATCCGGAAGAGCCGGGGATGACGGTCAAGTTTTTGTGCGAAACATGGCAAACAGTACGAGAAAGACTATGAAACCACATTCAGGAGGACCAATGAACTGCGGGCCTCTCTTCGGCATAGCACTGCAACCCGAGAGGGCAAGGCACGCCAAAGTTTGCAGAACCCCAGCTTGACATAAGCAAACCTACAGGGCGTTGCCGCCCTGCGGGGTCTGTTCGCTGCATCATAGCGTCAACGAAGGCAAAAGATCGTTGCACATTCTTCAAGTAACGAGATGACCTTCTTGGTACTCATTGCTTCAGTCCCCCGGATACATCAGAATCGTCGTCTTTTCCGTGACAGGCATTCCTGTTGCCTTCTTCTATGCACGCCACTGTAGCCGCATTCCCTTGCCTCGGCAAGGGGGTACGTTCAATAGTCTAACCTCGCTCATCCCTATTCCTCACCTCGAGAACCAGGTGAACGGTTGCTGCTGACTGCGGCAACGACGCGCACTACAGCTCCTTTCTTCACCGAGATACAACATACTCCCGTGCAGTCTCAACCACACACGCACGCCAGCACCACCAATCTGTTGATTGTCGAACACATAAGACAATAGCTCTGTCAGATAAACAGCACCTCTTTTACCTCCGTGATTCTTCGGAAGCGGCAGAGGCGTCTTCTACTTGTTTTTTCTGAGCGATACACGTATTTAGACTTATCGGAACGGAAATACCCCCTTCAGTCTCTCTCTCCTTCTACAGATCATATTGAGGCGTGGTCTTGCAGTCCTGGGGAAGAAACAGAGAGTCTGGTTGGGTGGTTAGAGGCGACCGCTGGCTAGTTCTTGCGCACTCTCTGTGCGATCTCTTCGAGCTCGCGTATTTCTTCTTCGACCTCCACAGCATACGCCTCAGCCCTGATGTCAAGGAGAGTGCTTGAGATTCCTGGGGCGTACTCCCGCAAGTATAAGGCAACAAGGATCGCGTTTTTCGCAATCCAACACTCGCGAAGTTTGTTGGACGCTGCCTTCAATATCATCTTGGCCACGTAGTCGGGCGGCAAGCCTGCAAATTTGGAGACAGGGGATCAACTCCTAGTCGGGAAGAAACCGATTGCCTGGGCGTCCCCACTTGCGCGCAGGCGTGGTTTACACGCTAGTGAAAGCGTCTCATACATACACGGCCGGGCCACGGCGGAGAGCGGACTGCCTTATGCGAAGGCATTCTAGTGTCCTTATCATGTGTGCGACTGTGCCCATGAGCACGGGCTTATGCATCTGCCACATAGGACTGACTCCACTGAAAAGTCATCAGTCTTGCAAGTCAGAGCGGTTCCGCGTTGCTTCTTCCACAAGCTGCGACCCACCCACCTTGCGACTGCCCCCCTTCTGCTCCTTGGCGGGACTGCCTGTCTGGCCTCCAGCAGCAGCTATCGGCCCGGCTTCTTCCACTTGCTGCGCTTACCGTTAGTGATGTACTTGTTCATGTACTCAACGTCGTCCGTAAGAGGTTGCCCGGATGGCCCCAAAGTCTGGAAGGCCTCTCCTGTTCGGACGTATCCAAGGACTGCGCTCGTTACGGATATGCTCATACTTTTTGCCTTGAAATCTCCTGTTTCCGGCACGCAGTAACACGAAGGGACACGACAGTTCCGGTGGGGTGCAACACCCAAAAGACGAGGTCACGAAACCCCGAACCTTCCCTCTAGGAAAAACGCTGTCCTCTCTCGTGCCCGCAGCGAAGAGGGCAAAACAACTGTCGTTTTTCTCGGCACGGAAGGGAAACATGAACACCCGCGACACCGCTTCACTCTACACTCATCTCACTGCGGTCCCTGGGTTTCTGAAACGAATCCCCAGTTTGAAGTCGAAAACCATGGATCTCGGACGGCACCCAATATACAGCATAGCGGCTGAGGTCACAGCATTTCCTCTTCCCAAACACGAAGTCGCTCAACGAGAAGATGGTAAAGACGCACCCCGCTCACTGCGGACTCGAGACTGACCGAGTCAACCCACTGTGGCAGTGTTCAAAATTGTTGTGCAACCCAACTGTCAACTTACCCAACAGGAAAACTGGAGCTGATCTCTTCGTGAAGCTTGCGACATACCTTACTTGAGAGCGCGTCCGCAAAAGTGAGAAGCCCCGCTTTCGCGACCGAGTACGGCGCGTGACCGCAGCTGATGATTTTGCTCTTAAAGGAATTTGTGAAGATAATGTGACCGGATCTAGCCGCAGCCATCGAAGGCAGAAGAAGCTTCGTCAGCTTGATCTGAGAAAGCAGATCAGCTGTAATGACCTGTTCCGCGACCTCGTATGAGACTAACATTCCTTGACAATGGATCGCTGCAGACAAAAAAACGGGAGTACACAGTAACGTACACACGGTCAAGAGTGGAACGGAAGTGGTCAAGACCCTTATGAACGAACAAGAGTGCGCGGCAGGGCTTCCAGCTGGTGTGCTTAGTGGTGTACCTCGGCAACCTCAGCTTTCCAACACACACCACGCAGAACTCCCCTCTTCTCTCCAGAGTCCCATTCCTGCACGCGGCTTCTTCCTGTGTCCCCTGGATACTCCTCTTCATCCCGCACACGTTAAACAGGGCCAAAAACAAATGAAGCATCATGCAGGTGTACCTGCGTTGTTGAACAGAAAGTCGATGTTCCTGTCTGCTGTATAAGCGTAAGCTTTCTTAACCACTGCATCGAGGCCGGCGAGGTCGTTCAACTCGAAAGGGAGAAGAAGAAAATCGCTTTGGGCCTTCTGAAGCCCCTGGGAAGCGCAGAACTTGATCACGTCCTGTTTCGCCGTCTGTAGGTCTTCTAGTGTGCGACACGACATAATGAGCCGGCAGCCACGATGGGCTAGCAAGCGGCAAAGGCTCAGGCCCACACCGCGTGACGCACCTGAGACCACACGGTCCAAAGGACAGGCCAAGATAGAGAAAAGTACACCCACGGACCCCCAACCTCATCACCGGTAGGCACAAGAGAAACCCTGAGAGCCTGTTTCCGCAGGGGACCCCAAAGACCACGGTTGGAAGAAGGAATGCAGAGGCACATACTTCCAGCCAGGTCTAGTCTGAAGAACGCGGCGTTGGTTACCCACCTTAGCAATGAGAGGTCCACACAGCCGTTTACGAATGAGAGCTTGGTCGTTCCCCAATGAAGGAAGTACTCTCTGTCGAGTGGGAACGCGACGTCCCAAAGACATACTAGGCACAGCGGTGAGACCGGACACGGAATTCAGTTCGCTGCACGGACACAAGCTTTCCCCTGTCCCGCAAAACTGAGAGACCTGTCTCCTTGAGCCCATTATCCGTACAGTACAACTAACGCGCGCAGTGCGCCCTGCTGAGAGGTGGACTCTCGGTCTTGGACGTCTCCGTCCGCCTGCTTCCCCACACGCAGGCAAGCTCGTGCTTTCATCTACACGTACGAGTCTGCGTTCCTGCTAAGCGAGTCTACCCGTCGGCATCACGCTTCCGCCCCTGGTTACCTGTGACCCATGCGACCCGCCCCTTCCAGTACGCTTTGTTCTCGGGAAGGAGTTTTGTCCAGAAATCTCCATCATGCAGCAGATACCCCGCGCAGAGAGACCACAGAACATTCATAACGTACGCGCCCAGTTTTAGGCACGCGCAACAGGCTACAATCAGCAGCGCCGGAGAGCCAAGCAGGCTAGCTAGTAAACCTTCAATATGCGGGAACTCCATGGCTGTATACACTTATCAGGAATGATGGACTGAATGGTCCTTTGAGAAGGATTCAATATCTTTTATCAGGCAGGAGGAGGAAAAGAGGGCACGGAGAGACTAACGATTCACACCGGGCGATGGTGAGTGTGCAGTCGACTCAAGAAAAAACAGGGTAAGCTCGGACAACTCAGGAGTGCGAAGAACTCGCACTGGAACTTGAAAGGGGAAGAGGTAAGATAAAAAAGCACATCTCAGATTCCTTTGCTTTCATCAATATACTCCCTACCTACGGCCAATTGATTTAGGAAGTGTACACACGCTCCGATGAGTCCAGCGGCCGCGGCCGGCTGCAGCTGGCACATCGGGGGGGTGGAGGCGAGCGGCGCGCGGATACAACCAGAGACACGTGGTCCGCAACGCCTGAAAAGCAATGAACCGAAGAGACAAGGTTTCTCTTACAGCTCATGCCAAGCCAGCAGCGAAGAATCCCCTCCAAGCGTGCCTTTGCAGCGTCAACCGCTCCCTTATCTCACTGGTAGCTTCGTGGTCTCCGACGGATCTGCGGCTTGTGGTACATGCCGTTCGCGAGGTGTTCAGTGCAGGAGTCGATTGAAGAAACCATCTCGGTGACGGCACCGGTTCAACGCAGAAGTGATCTAAACGGTCCACGAGTTCGACTTCAGATCATCAGCCGCTATCGCTGTAACTCAAAGAGGGGATCGCGACTTCAAAGGTGGCCAGGGAGCTACCTAAGCTGCCGTGCTCTTCTAGGGATTCTTCGGCGGGTCATCGATCGCGAGAGTACCCAAGTCTGCCACGGTGCCCTTGCCGCACAGTTTCAACCCGTTCGCAGCACCGTGTGTGTTCGAGGGTAGTTCGTGGGAGAGTGTTGATTTACATGTTTCTGCGTGTCCCCTTGAGAACTTGTGGAAGTGCGCCCCCATGTTGCCAGTTGAGGCTGAGGGACTATCCGAGGGTGAAACAGCTACACTGTCAGTTGTACATCTTTCTTGCCGACAGTCTTTGCAGCAGTGTGGCCGGCATCTGCGTCTGCCGCGTACAAGGCTGGTGAGAGAATTTCAGGTCCCACCACCTAACTCCGACATTCGGCGGGAGGGACCTGCCCAATACCGAAGACGACATGGGAAGGAGGCGTAGGAGTTTACCTCGCTCTACGGGAAACCGTCGCGCTAAAAAAATACATTTGACTCTCGTGGGCAGCCTTAGTCTAAATCCCTTCCGGAAAGGCTTCGCTACTCTGGCGTCCGTTGCACCCTTCACTGTGCTGCCCCAACAACCCTGAACCTGCCGTCGCCCGGCACAGAAGTAGGCCGCTCCCCCAGGTGGCGGGGAGAATTGCGTTATACCTGAAGCCGGCGGAGGGCTCTGACACGTTGTTCTATCATCTAAGCGTGCTACCAGGGAGCACGGCCTACCGTGTCAGTTTGAAGCTTCCGGCTCGCCCTTGCCAGGAAGGACGATCCGGTTCCCTGTAGGCGAGCCAGGACGGGAGAGAAACCCGCAGGTGCGCCAGCTTCAGCTTGAAGTGAGCGATTTTTCCTTTTCCCGTTCGTTCCACGCTGCCTGATACGAACCGACATCGTAACGGGAAGCACACGTTCTGGCTTTTCTGTCCCAGCCGACATGCAGTCGCCACGGCTGTCGCTTCGTACCTTCGGGCTGCTTGTTCCCGTTGCTGGAGACATGGACCGTCACAGGGACTTCATAATTCGCATCGAGCCGAGACTGTGGCTCGACTCCTGGCTGCCTCATGACACTTGTCCCAGTGTCACTGTGGGTGTGTAGAACAAACTACTAGAAATGAAACCTTCTTCTTTTGATGTTAGTGTGCCTGGCGTCCCGCTTGTCTCAGCTGTGCATGCAGGCTGGTACAGGCCACGGTGAGTCAATGCGAATTGCCCTTTTTCCGCAACGTTTCGTTTGTCCCGAGCTCCTGCAGTTCGATGACCACTTAGCAAAACATCTGGACGGCTTCCACGCCCTTGTCACTGCGTGTCACTGGCGCAGTAACCAGCACGCCACACGGACGCCGTTGTCCTAGGCGTGAAGAGCAATACAGTCGCGCCTGTAATCCTCGCCACCGGAGCTCCCTGGACTCACTATGTCTAATAGCTTCTCACTTTCCTCCGTCTGGCCGTCTCCGGACACTGTCCAACAGCAGGCGGCACGCGACGGTGTTACTTTCCGCACCGTCTATGGTATGGATCTCCGAGGGAACCTTTCACACAAGACAACATGTGGCAAGATGCTTGAATCAGGCGACTTAGGATGCACTTACACGTCAAGAAGGGATGGTTCACGGCCGCAGGATCTGCGCGCTCTACTGTTCTCGGGAGAGAGCCATGCCCGGACCTCGCGGGAAAAGGACTTCCGTGAGTCTTTGTCATGCCGATCTGCTGATGCGCGGGAAAAGCTTGGACCTCCTCCTTTACTGTCGTATGTCCCGCCGCCTGAGTGTTTTTGTTGTTCCTTGACCTTCTCGAAGGAAGGAGAGAAGAAAACGCCAAGTGACAATGATTCCGTGAAAAGAGGTCCACCCGAGTCAGGTTCCAAAGAAGATGCGAAGACTGACACGCCGGGAGTTTCTGGAAGGGATGCAGTTTCCGCAGGGAGTGCGACGCCAGCAAACAACTCAAAAGAGTGGAGTGCTCCTTTCATTGACGCACTCATACTGCAACTTCGACGACGCGAGCTGCATGGTAGCCATCAGGCTGCTAGGAGAACCGCGGAGGTGAGCGGCGCGCATCCTCAATCGACAGGTTGGGTACACACATTCTATCTGTTTGAAGAACACGTCCTGTTTATTGCCAGTGAGTGTGTAGCGCGGCGGTTATAGATTCCAACCACGTCCAGTACCTTCAGAGGCAGCGTCACTTACACATCCTTCAGCTCGGCGACTTAGCAAGCCGGAAGGAAGTGTCAGTCAGAGTTCCCCGTAGAATGGGCCCTAGATCAACTCGTCTCTCTGTTTCCAACAAATGACCTGCGCTCTTCGCGACAGAATGGAGCGCAGAGCGGTCTTTAAACCTACTTCCACACATAGTTATGCTTGTATTTGGATGAATAGGCAGCACGCAGGCAGTTGCGTGTCTTCATTGTAATTGCGTATGACGCCCAGCTCGTGGTAGACAGATCCAAAGGGAGACAAAAGTTTCTCAGGGCGTGCTAGTGTATCGTACAGAGGGTGTGGAGTAGGCGGCTAGATCTAGAGAGAGTGTGCGATTCAAAGCTCCGGTATCTGTGCAGATTAGGTCGGTCACCGACACATTGTTTTCATACGCTCTGCGCTTGCTCGGAAACTTTTTGCTCCGGCTCCCAACACAATCCGTGGCCGTCGAGGGGAGCAATCTCTTTCGACGTTCTATTTGCGAGATCTAAGGCAGATGTATGTCGACATATGTCTAACCATTTGTATATAGATACATATGTAGACGTTCGAGCTGGGCCACAGTCGGCTGCACTGTACAGGACATCCGTTTTTGATTAAGAACCGCTCATCGTCCTTCCCTTCGGTGTTGTCACCCGTTTCTCCTCATACACGTACTCGTCCATGATCTGTCGATGAACCTCAAACAGACGGACCTCTAGTTCTTTCTCGTCTTCGTTGGCCGCGCAGGTCCTTCGTCGAGTGGTTGATATATATCCGTGGACGACTACCCAAGGATTGATAGAGGTCGTGAAGCAAGTCGGGCGGAGGCTCATTCGCGCGAACCCCATGGAATTTCTTGTCGCAAATGTTGTTCGTAGGGTGAGTGGAGACGCACCTTAGGTGCCACTCTAGTTTACGTCGGAGCCCGAGATCGCCAGAGGCACAGTCACCGTACACCCAAAAATAAAAGTGTGACGGCGGGGCAGTGCAGGAGCGGGCAGCAACCAGTCTTGTAGTGTAGGTAGAGGTGGCGGGTAGGGAACGACGGCCTGCTTTGTTCAGCATCAGTGAGGTGTTGTGTGTCGGTGCACGGTGTCCGCTTTTGTCCCGGCTTTATCGCCGAGGATCGGACGGAACAGGCACGGGTTATACAGTGGTGTACACGTTTCCCCCGCCTCCCTGTTTAGTAGAAAGGGCAACACACATAAAGAAACACAACAATGTATTCGGACGGTAGGACGCAGATCTTCTACACCAAAAATATCATTTGTAAGTTAACGTTACAAGATTTCGGGAGTTGCTTATTGTCCCAGTCGGCTTCACTGACCGCCCTGCGCTTGGTTCGTCTCTTAAGGACTCCGCGCGCACACTCGTCAGTGTTTCGGGCTCCGGAGTGAGGGCAGGTCTGAGGCACACACACGCCAACGTGGGACCTGGGTGCGTTTGCCCCCGGGCGCAAGCAAGGAGGCTCTACCAAGCTTACGGCCACCTGCACGGATGAGAACAGGCTGCTTTTGCTTCTTTCGCGGAGGCGCTTCTCATCACGTAGGGCCTTCGGACTCTTCTGGCCGCTTCGTACACCGGTCTGAGTTAAGGATCTAGGCATCCTGTTATTCCGGAACACCGAAGAAGCTACGCTGGTGTCAGCATTTCTCGTTCGACTGTGCATGTTCAACAGAACTCCGGGTCCTGGACTATGCGACACGCTGCATGTCGTTTGTTTGTTTTTTGGGGAGGTTTCTGACTTTCCATGTCTTTTTTCCTTGTTCTTCCGTCTGGTAGGTCTTGTGTATCATTCGGATGGAGCACTACAAACATGTAGACCTCCACCGTCATCAACAGAACCAGCATGCACCTGATCGGCCTCTGCTTGCCTCTTCTTCTCTGCCGTTGCCCGACAAGTCCTCTCCCGTAGTGAAGTGCCGGAAGTGTCTTTCCTCCGAGTCGAAGAAGAGAAAAGATAACACCGAAGAAGGGCCCGAGGGGGAGCTAGCTGCCCCGCGAGGCAGGAGCAACTCAAGTGTATGTGGGGACAGAACGGCAACGTCTTCTTCTCTACCGCATGACGACAGGAAAGAGTTAGGGAAAAGTGGGCGGTCATGCTGTGAATGTGGTTGTCCTAGAAGAGTCAAATCGCCGGACTCGGGAAAAGAGAGTACTACGACGGAAGGAGGGAGTAGTAAGGAGGACGGCTCCCGGCGAACATCCACTCCAACAAAGACAGCGTCTTATGATCGTAGGTGTATAACACCGCCCTTATCCTCTTTGCAGTCGTCTGGGTCAGGAAGGGGAGGACGAGGAACCGCAGGCTCTTCTCCTTTGCATATGAATTCGAAAAGAGGAGGCGGGAATTGGGCTTCTTCAACACAACAGGACTACCGCCAGCTGAACTCGAAGTGGACTTTACAGAGGGCAGCTCCCTCCATGGCTATGTACTTCGACCCTTACGCCGCGGCGGATGCTGATGACTTGCTTCTGCCTATCCCCTCCACTGTCAAGCAATCTATTTTTGAGGTGGGCGCCGTACTGAGAAAGGACAGTCGGTTACACGGATCGCATTATGCTGGACCACTAAACAGATGAAAATCTCGTTCCGAAGAAAGTCACCTGGGACAACCTCAGGGACGTCCACTACGCGATTTCTTTTCCTAGCTTTTCGACTGATTCGATGCACTGGTGGCTGATATGCCGGCAAATGGGGGTACACGGCCAGTCTACGCTGCAGTTGCATGCACAAGTGCTCTCATCTTGTTTGACGTCCTCTACAGTTGTTTGAGAATTGTTGGTCCTCAAGTACTGCTCCTTGTCTTCGCACAGGTCGTCTGAAGACGGGAGAGTACGTTGTGTAGAGATACATGTGCAGAAAGAGGAAGAGGAAGTCTTTCTTGTGGAATGACGTTTGCCATAGACGCAGTTGCTTCTTTTGTGTCTTTGCAACGTAGAGTGGCTTATAGTTGTGTCTTTGATGACCTTCTTTCGGATGTGAAATTCTCTCCACAGGGTATCAGCGAACTGGTGGCAGAGGTCGACAGCGCATGGGAGGAAGGTGACGATGTGCGGACGGCCTGCTTTCTTAATGGAGATTGTATTCTCACATACGGCTACTCTCTCGCTGTTGAGAGACTGCTCAAGGCTGTAAGCGTCTTTCCAACAAATATTCTACTCGGGTGCATGCATCTATTGTCGTGTAAGTGGTTTCGAGGTTTCTCCCACGATCGGAGAACTTGCTCTCGAGTAAGAGAATACGGGGTGCTTCTTAGGTCGTCGACTATAGATGGGCAAGGTACGTGTCGTTGCAGCCACAGATGTTGGTACTGTGTAGTAGGCACCCTCTCTCTGACCTCGACACTTTCGGGGATGGTCTTGTTCTGGCGGTAGTTCTGTGTTGTGTTTGTCATCGCTTCTCTTTGTGTTTTTCAAGTAGCCCCCGGGTGAGAGGGTGTATGAGATGCGATGTCAGTCAAATCAATCAGAACCACTTGCTCTGCATTAAAGCTACGTCGTCACGTGCAGGCAACCAGCCTCATTCCGATGCACTTGTGAGAGGCTTAGTGTCGCAATCGGGCCGATGCCCTTCTGTACACCAGGTGTATACATGTGCATCATCGCTTGGCACCCAATGTGAAAGAGTTCCCGCTCATCTGGTCCATCGTTGAGATAGTATCTTATTCGAACCGTGACGTAGATATGTCCACGCTTCTTTCACGTTCTAGAGATGTAGACAGTTGGGACCAGTTCCGGCGTGGCGGTCGGTTCTGGTATGCGCCTCAGTGTTACACCTCAGACACCCTTCTGGTAATATCATCAGCGTGCCGTTACACACGTCTGGCATCACGGAAGAGCGTAGGTTAACTCTGTCTCTCTTTATTCTCGTAGATTCATCGGAGAAATCAAGGAGAAGGGGAGAGCGGAACAAGTCGCCGTAAGAAAGGCCGTATCCGTTGCAGCTTTCAGGTCATCGTATTGGGAGGAGATGCTGAACAAGGAGGGAAGAAGATGGCCGAGAATCTCGTCGCCAGCGGCATCAAAACAGCTTACGTTGCTGATGGGGCCCTCTTCGCCGTCATGCACAAGGTCGATAAAGTTCTTTTAGGTAAGGAATGTAGTCGTGACGCTCTCTTCGCCAGAGTGTTTTTCGATGAGTACACGGTGGCCGTGTAACCGCCATCTCCAGTGTTGTGAAAGCGTGAAAGACGAGTGAAATAGTCCGTTTATCAGGTACATACTGCGTTGTCCCGCCCCTGTTACTCTTTATGGTTGTACTCGCTAATGTCCTATGCCTGCTGTACGTTCTCATTCCGACGAGTTCACACCACAGAGGCTCGGGCCACCGATGAAGATATGTTGCATCGCACGACGTCCGACTTAGTTTACAACTACGTTTTTGTACTTCGGTCGGTCGATGAAAGGAATGTATAGAGTGTGCTTACAGTTTTTCCCTGAACAGCTGTCGGACGGAAAAGCAGTCTCTTAACACGCGCGTCTCACCTGGGTGGATTGTTGGTTTTCACACAATGAAGAATGCCCGCTCTGCTGCGGTGCTTGGGTACCATTCTGCAGTCAGTCTGCTGGCTTAGGCTGCTCATAGTCGTCCATCCTGGATTGCGTGGGAGGGGAGACAGTTGCCTGTGTATCGAATGTCCCTGATTTGCTTGTCATGCTCGGTATGTCAGGTACGACGGCCGTACTTTCATCTGGAGGGGCGGTTACAGTCAGCGGCGCCCGTTACGTGGCTGATGCAGCGAAGGTACGCGCTGTAACACTTCTGTTCTCCGCCGTGCAACGACTAGGACGCGTGCGGTTGCTGGTGCATCTCTTTCGAAGGGACAATCAGAGTTCTTTGCAAGTTTTGAACGTCTCTTCACCCTCAGTTTTCTTCCAATAAAGATGTGCTCAAAAACCCCGTAATGTGCTCAGGGGTTGAGACTGGCTGGGAGACATATCACGGCGGTGATGTGTAACTCACACTCCGACACGGTCCGAGAGCCTGGCAATTCTGGAGGATGTACTCCCACAGAATATTGTTCCTGACGCTTTTCTTGACGTGTGTATGTCCACCCCGGGTTGTTTGGTTTTGTCGCTACAGGCCTGATCATACATGTACCGTGCATACTTGAATTCACTGGGTAGTACATAGGGCCTGAGTGAAAGAGCGCACCGTGGAGTACGCACGCGGTTTCCGTAATTCGTTTCTGTGCTGTCTTTTGAGAGGCGTTGTTTCGCTCTTCTTTCCCGGGGAGAACGTCGTGGCTTTTTTTAGCGAGATGGATGCTGCCTGTGGTGTTATTTGAGTATCACCTTTGGTAAGCTCGTATTTTGGCTCGGGGGGCGAGCTCATGCACGCGGTGTGCTTTTCTGTATGAAGTACACACCGTTCATGCAAGCGCTTCCTCTCACCCTGTTTTTATAGTGGCCTGTGCATGCGAGGGGTTAGCGTCGGGGTGTGAACCCTAAACTCAGTATTCTCCAGTGAATCTTACTCGTTTTGTCCGTGCAGGCTTTCAGCAAGCCTGTTCTGGTTGTTGCTCCTCTCTTCAAGCTCACTCATCTCCCGGTGTATGACCATCACTCCCGGAATGAGCTTCTCCCACCCGGTCTCGTAAGTTTTACAGGACATGGCAAGTAGCATGAACCAAGCGTTGACAATTGTTTTTTTTCCGCACGTGGCAGGTGTATTCCTCCCGTATCGTGACTTTGTCGGCTTGGTTAGGGGTAAGAACGAGAGACAAACAGAAAGCTTTCAAGTGGATTCCTTAAGGCAGTCATTCGAACAAACGTTACGACGCGGACTTTCAATACGGATGAACGCGATTTCTTTCAGGGAGACCGTTGATTGCGTGGAGACAGTGAACTATGGCTGGACTGTTTCTCTCCATTGCTTCTTGGTGCATGTGTGGATTTGCTCTTCGTTTAGGGTTTAGGGTAGTCCGGTCTTTTTCCGTGGGACACGCACAGATCACAGTGGACGCGGCTCTCTGTAGGATTGAACCTTTGTAGGCCTGAAATTTCCCAGCTGGCTTCCGGCATAAGTGCTGCGTGCGCGATATATGGTCTGTATGACGAAGTTACGTTGTGACGGCATGTTGGGGTGGATGCAGTTGCCGGGTTACAGTGTGCTTGTTTTCATCCGCAGATGTTGCACGACAGCGGCGTGGACATGGAAGACGTTAGCATCCGGTAAGCAGTGTGTTGTCTTAAATGTTTCTTCAGCTTATCACCCTAGCCGAGCTAAGCAGCTGAAGCAGTGGTCTCACCGGCTAAGCGTGGTTGTTTCTGCCAGACTAGGAGTGGCTTCTTCGTATCGTCTCTCCGGATGCGAGTCTCTAGCCACTAGCGAGAACGTTGTGTTATGGGGTGACAAAAAAAAACTCGATCATGTGGGCATAAGGCCCGGCTTTCGGCGTGTGTGGAAATATGTGTACACAGCATTCCTCTGTACGACTACATACCTGATCATCTGCTGACGGTGTTCATCACTGAGATCGGACCCATCGACCCGTCATACCTTTTCACCTTGTCTACTCAACGCTACCACATCGACGACTTGGATCTTTGCGCCGTGGACTGATGCGAGTTTTGTTGCGCAATTTTTTGGAAAACCTTTAAAGACAAGACTGAAAACAGTACTGCTTTGAAACCGCCGGGTATCGGGAGGTCCCTCGTAGAACACTGTTTCAAGTGTTTTCAGAGGCATGTACTCTAATGCAGAGTGCTCATCTTGGATGGGGGTCATGTACGCTGTTGCCAGCAGCGTCCAAACTGTAGAAGAGTGGAGTATTATCCGTGGGTACGAAGCCTGCCGCGTGGTGATCAGCTGGTAGGATACGGAACTCAAAGAGGAAGACTTACACGGCGAGCACAGAGGTGGCCAACTGTCTGCGGCATCTGTGCCATCGTGCTAACGTGGGTCACTTTGACCTCTCCTGCAAGAGGGCTATCCCTTTGTTGCGACATATTACTCGAGGCGTCACGCTGTTTTTTCAGGAACATCTCAGTGACTGGCCATAGCACCGATGTGGTCCTCAGACTAACTCGGAGTTATTTACCTTCCAAGCACCACAGATTACTTGATGAACAACACAGAGGTGGTTAGTGACTCCCACTGAAGCGGCACCCGCCGGTGTCAGAGAAACAGACACCACACCAAAACGGCCCACGGTCCTGGCACCTTGTTCTTGTCACTCTAGATATAGATGGTGAGAATTTCAACTGGAGGACGCTATGCGTGGAATTAGTCTGAAGCTGCTGAGCAGCGCTCTTCGACACCCAAGCGATAAACACCGTCGTGAGACGTCATAACCAAATCAGATTACTCGTGGCTCCTCGGTGACAAGCCCCGATGCTGAGGTCGGCGTGCTGCGCTTGTACGTAAGGAACATGGGAACAGTGATTCCAGAAGCAATGCTTCGCGGAATCTGGCTCCCGCCTCGCGTGCAGCAGCGCGAGGCGGCCTCGGGGTCCAGGAGCAAGGCAGACACCAGTGAAGGTCCGACTGTGCTTACACCTGTATCTGTAGTGCTCGTCATACGCCTCTGCGCAGACGCCGGTGTGATGTCTGCGCTGCGCTGCGGGCCGCCGCTTGCGGCCCCTGAGTGTGGTCCGGAGTGCTGTATTGTGCGAGCCCGCGCCGGTCGCGCAGCTGTGGGCAACCCGGGGGAGAGGACAGAACTGCGTCTCTAAGGTACATGAACGACCGTTACAGTATCCTTGTCCAGGCCAACTGCCGTTAGATGCTCGAGTGTCAGAAAATGTACGGACTGCCGACTGTTGCCTCTTGACAAAGCTCTCGGTGAACTGACTGGGCTTGCTGAAGCGGGACTTTGAGAGATGAGGCGTTCCATGCGCCTTCGGCCGAACTGGATCTTTTCCTTCTGAAGGTAAGGAACCCCCGCCCGGCAGCCGGCTTCAGGCTAGGGTCCGCCGAACGTAGCGTTATGAACCCCCTAACAGGCGTGGTGGCTCCCCATCTACGAGGGCTCCTCACGGGCCGAGTGTGACAAGTGTGGAGCCCGTTCTTTCGTCCTCCAGTCCTCGTGCGGCAGATCAACTGGCTGCTTCCGCAGCCGCAGCCGTAGCCCAACAAGGCGCCGGTGTTGGACGCAGTGTACAAAAGCAATGCATGCTTTGGGACAGCGTGCGTGCGAGGAGTTGAAAATGACCAGGTGGGAAGTACGGGTGTTAGCACTCCGACGAAAGAAGCTTCTGTTACTCTTTTGCCACTTTGGTGTTGTTGCCGTATGCATCGTTCGTCGGACACTGGACACTCCTCCATTCATGAACAAAACGGGTCGCTCAGACGGCTGCTTCCCAACAGACGGACGCCGGGCTCGAGTGTGAGTTCTTGGAGGTTTGTGTCTTGTGTGTTTTAACGGGCAAGGGCAGCCGGAGCTTTCAAGCGCCAGCATACTGGCGTACCTCAGTGTATGGTGGGAGACGCATCGGTGTTGGTGGCGTTACTGAGGGAAGTTCACAGTCAGAGCGCCGGCGCCGGAGTTCTCGGCACGAAAACCTGGACAAACGACTACTGTCACGCAAGGCGGCTTCACTATTGACCATGAAGCTATTTGTCGCTGTGCCACCATTCTCGTGTGCCGCGCCGGGAGTTGCTTGTCTCCGTCGGTCCACCGGCCTGAACGCGTGGCGCCCAGCCAGACGGCAGCGCGCGGTCAACCAACATTTAGATGGTGAGAAGGCTGCCGGCCCAGTCGTGCGGATTCTAGGCACTACCTGCGAATCGGAGATTTGTTCCCGGTCAAATCTCGGCCCCCGACAAGCTCTGTGGGCCTCCTCCACGCCTGTCCGCCCTTTCCCGTCTCCTTGGCCACGACATTTTTCTGCGTGGTCCTCTCTGTTTAGCTCCCGAAATGTAAAGCCTGAGCGCGAGGCTTCTGCGCCTGTTGGGCAGAAGAGTGGCGAAATCACATCGGAGAGCAAGGTCCCTGGTGCAGCTGCGTCTTCGGGCACGTCCGGCCACGTCGCGACACCCCAGACAGCAACCAAAGACACGGAGAAGGAAGTTACACGAGGGTTTTTCAGGTCCACCAAGAAGCCTGTTTCGACGCCTGTCCCGCCGAGTGTCCAGACCCTTGCGAGCAGCTCGCAGCCTGTCAAGGCCCGCGCCTCATTTTGTCAGCGAATGAAGAGCTTCGTGTCTGGTTTTCTGGTAGCCAGTGGAATCGGATTCTACGTCTTGTTTTATCAGCTTGATGACTCCACTCTACGTTTGCAAGTTCTTGCTAAGGACGCGGCACATCAGATGGCTACTGTCGAGGCGAAGCTCCACGCCCTTGAGCGGAGAGTGGGTCTGCGCCCAATGGACGCGATGGAGCAGCGGAAGGAATCTGGTGACGACTAGCTCAGGGGACGACGAAAATGATCAAATGCAAACCGGATAACAGTAGCAGTACTGCAAAGAAAAACCTCTTCACAGTTCCAAATTTTTCTTTCCGGGGGATGCGTAGCTTTGCCGTCTTCAAGTACTGTCTGTTGCGAGATAAGCACATTCTCGGCTTGGCTGCTTTCTATTCTACGGGTATGCGGCGCATAGTGGTGCATTTGCCAATGGGTCTTCACACGTGGTGGAATCACCGTGACAGAGTGTCTTCATTGGATTGTCGAGTGTGTATTGTGTCAACTGCCCCATCTGCTCGGGTTTCCCTGCGCGCCGCAGGCCGTTGTCTAATTAGTCCCGCACAGAGAGTATGTTAGTTATCCACCCAGACGCTCCTTTGGAACCAGTCCGGTCCCAGCAAGGGCAGCTGTGCGGGCTGTACTGTCCACATCGTTTCACAGCACTTGTGGCCGCAGAGGGGTGTCTCTGACAGTAACCTGGCCTTTGTGCTCCTGGCGTTCAAGAGCGGTCCTTAGGTGCGCGCAAGCGTGATCTGTATCCGGCTTAGCTGGCCTGCCTTAAGCTGTCCAGGTTGTTCAGTAAGCAGAGGGGAGTTGTTTTGCTCTTTCCAAGGCAATCACCATACACAGTCCAGTTGCTCTAGGACTGCCACTGCGACGACAGCACGCTCTAAACACTCATGAAAGGAGCATCGCAGAAACGGTGCCGCCTGAAGGGGTCTAAGGGTGGGCACCTCGAATAAAACACCAGAAGTATCTCAGCCGTACCTGAAACAAAGAGAATGAAGTGCTTCACGAGTGCCTTTCGGCTGACATCTGTTCAGGTGAAAGTCAGTGAAGAATTGTGTTCGAATCCTGCAGACCCGCCCACAGACGCTCTAGGGGGGCAGCGAAGTCTTCCGCGACAGGGTGTCCTCGCGACACTTTGCTGAGTGCCCTATGCTTGTGCAGGTGTCCGACTTGGCGGCGACTACATACTAGCGCCCTGTGAATTTACCTGCGTTCCCGTGCGGGGCTGGCCGGTTGTGACTGTCAAAGAAACTGGTCCAGGTGCCAAACTGTCATTTGGCTGTCAGAGCCAGTAACGCATTCGTCAGCTTGAGCTGAAGCCAGTCTTTCCTTACGATACAGGATTACGGCCGACTCTTTTCTTGCAACGAGGCATCTGCGGCGACAGCGAACCCCCCCAAAAGTGACACAGTCTCGGAAAAGGAGCGAATCAATAAGGCAAAATCTAGGGCGGTGAAGATGCGCCGAGAGCGCTTCTTCAAAGCAGCATAGGGCAGGTCACATCCGAAGAATCCAAGACAGTATCACAGAGGGCGGAGCGACAAATGAACTGCACTGTCACTCTCTCAAAGGGGTCCAGATCGGCACTCGTGGCACGCAGGGTTGGGGCTGAAGCGGCCCTGATGACTGTCCCTGAAATTGTTGGGGCCCGGGAAAGGCGAGACTCCTTGTCTCGTTATCTGGGACCGCAGAAAGGTTGGTTCTCTTTGAAAAACGACAGTACCAAAGCAGCACACAATGCACGCCTGATCTGATACAGACCGAACGAAGCTGTAGCACTACAGCCTGTTCCGGTCTCACGTCAGACGCCGAAGTGTGAATCAGTTCTGGTCCCCGGGCACATTAGAGCCTCCTCAAGCTTTCGTCCTCTTGTTGTACTCTCCTCCTGACAGCGCAAAGGGCCTGGTAGGGGTCGCTTGCTGCTGCGCGGCTTTCTTTGAAGAGGTGTCCTTACCGCGAGAAGCACTCGTAACGGTGCCAGCACCTCCACCAGGGACATTCAACATCCCGCCCATGCCACTTTCTTGAGCGGGCATGTATTTTTTGCTTTTTTTCTTGCTGTGACGGCGTTTGCAGCAGCAAGGACATACAAAAGCCAACGCAGGGCAAAGCACCCATCGGAAGGCCAGCAGAGCAATGAAGTGCGTCACCAGCACAAGGAACACAATCAGTGCGATCCGGTCTGCTAAGCCAGCCGGGACAAGAGGCTCCACCTCCGGATGCAACTTGTACACGGGTTCCAGTGCGGCGTCGATCCGACCGTTGACGCTGGGAACGAAGTCGTCCGAGAGTGACCAGCCGAAACGCATGCCCTTCGAAACCGCTGCAGCACCAAGAGGGTAGACCGTGTCCCAAAAGAACTCTCTGCCACGAGTTACACTGGGAGCTACAGGCTCCCACACCTTCTCCCTCACTGTCTGCAAGTACGGAGCCGCCAGAGTCTCAGCCTCTAGTCGCATCATCGCTAACTGCTGCCAGAATTCAGCCGGCACGCGAGACACAGTGTAGTCGCCTAAAGCCATGTACAGTTGACCAATGGACTGTAGTGTTGACGTCATTAGAGATAATGAAAAGATATTCTGGTTGGCACTCGCGCCGGGAGAGGATGCTGATTGACTCTTTTCTCTCTCGGCAGCTTCGGCACTTCTTTGCTCGAGATGACGCACCCGCTCTCGGAGTGAAGTGACCTCAGCTTCATGCCGAGCTTTCTCCTTTCGAAGCTGATCGATCTGTGATCGGTCTTGCGACTGAGACTTCTCCAGTTCGAGTACCTTCTTCTGAGCCTTCTCTGCTGCATTTCGGTACGTCTCGACCTCGTTGCTAGTGGCCGCAACAGCCTGTTTTGCCTCCAGCTCGCGCAGCTTCTTCTCAAGCTCAGCCTTGGTCCCTTGGAGGGAGTTGTACATCGTCCGCAAATTCTCGCTTTGCTTCTGACATGCCTCAATCTCCTTCTGCTTTCGCTGTGTTGCATCGCTGCAGGCGCGGACTGACGTTTCGTGAGTCTCCCTAAAGCGCTTCAGCTCCTGTTCCGCATTCTCTGCGCGCTGCTCCGCGTACTTTAGCAGGCGCTGCTCCATCTTCTCCCCCATCCCGGGCTGCGTGGGCGGAGTGCTCTCCCGCGCGGCCGCTTTAGGTGGAGAGGCCGGCTTCTCTGCACTCGCGGCGCTCACTGGAAGAAAGGGGACAGTCTGCTGGAAATCCAAGTCTGTGACCTCTGCCACCAGCACCGCAGGCAGAAGTAGTAAGCATCGAATCGAAAGGAAGTTGGGCCCCATCTTACGCGGAGGGAAAACAAAATAAGTCACCAACACGCCGGGAAAGAAGCAGATGGCGGGGGGTGGGACAAGTGTTCATGTGTAGAAGAAATCAGCTGGCAAGACAAGAGGGGAGAGAGAAAGACAGCCGCCGACCAGTTGCTTGAGCGTCGGTCACCAAGCTGTCAGCTACCAAAAAAGGAACATACAAGACGCCGCCGACCCAAACTGAAAAGAAATCTTTTTAATCAGCTTTTTACTGTGGTGCAGCCTCTGAAGCTTCTCCTCCTCATCACTCCGGAACTCGTCGCCTGCTCGCTGGCGCCTGCTTCGCTACTCGGCAGATAACACGTGAACAGGTAGGAAAGGCATAGTTCAATCGCCCAGTCGACAAAAAAAAGTACTGGCCGCTAGCACAATAAAGAGCGTATCCTGAAGATGACAAAGCAGTAAATAGAGCAATGCGCTGTCAGTTCCGTGTATTGGATTG
>NW_027153654.1:35885-36730 GCF_002600585.1 Cystoisospora suis
GACCCAAAACGGGACCACAAACATACAATATGATGGGAATAGATGGGCAGTGAGGGGCGCGCTGACCGTGGAGACTGCACGATAGAAAGGTACCCTCCTGGTTTAGTCGTCCTTCCTGCACCACGCTGGACCGCTTGCCCACGCAGCAACCCTCGCGTGCATGAGGCCGACCTCATGAAACCGCAGCGGGAACAAACCGAAACTTGAAAAGAGTGCTCAAACGCATAGTACTGACTGTTGAAGGTGGCGACGGGCAAGTGGAACGTATGGTTCTGACGTCGTGTGAACGCCGAGTTAAAAAATCGTTTTTCGGTCCTTAACTGGTTGTACGCGCCCTGGGGCGACCGCGCCGGTGGCCGTGTCTGTCACCGCAGCCAATTTGCAGATTCCGTGTCACCCCGCGATGCGACAGACAACTCCTCGCAAAACCGGACAAGGTTTTTTGCGGCTTCAGCAGCTACCTATGAAAGCAGGAAGCGCCGCGCGCTGATTTCGCAGTCGGGACACACTAGCGAACCTGAACAGGCCAGGCCAATGCACGGGGAATGGACGTGCCCAGCCCAGATTGGCAGATGCTATACACGACAGTGCAAACTTGTGTGCCAGATCTGATTCGCACTCCCAAAAATAGCATGTTCCGGACGCACCTCGGTCCGCATCAGTTACGCTTCCTTCGGGGTGCGGCATACATGGCCAGAGCGGATACGTGCGCAGATAGGACACCCGCTAAACGTTGAGAAGTATTGTTACTCGTTGTCGAAGGAAATGGCTGCTTCTGTGAGGCCGTGTCCTGCGTCTCCGCTGATGCCTTCTGTCCCCCGCCTGACGCGGGGTCAGAGCCTCTG
>NW_027153654.1:36748-36911 GCF_002600585.1 Cystoisospora suis
TCAGTCGGCGGTCCCCGCCACACCCAGGGTCATTGACTAGCTCAACAGGCAGCCCCAGTGGTACACCCGGGCCCGTGGACTATGCTTGCTCTCAAATTCTCTGCGCACTGTGCTGAATGCAAAATGGCGGAGCCGGGGCTGCGCTGTGTTTCTAAGCGCCTCT
>NW_027153655.1:0-413 GCF_002600585.1 Cystoisospora suis
TGTTTGCTCTCTGAACATGTTTTGCTATTCTTGTGCCTCTTTACAACGAGGCCGGATCCTAACTATTTCCCCTTTTCCCGGTGGTGTGTCTCTAAACCGGCCGGTCGTCCCGCCTCCCTGGGAGGCGCGGCCCCCGGTCACTTTCTCATGCCCCTCCAAGGCTAAGTGTGGATCTTTCTTTCTTCTTTAACGAGTCTTAAGACTTCGATTATACAAGTTAGGCTTCCCTAGAAGCCTTAATCATGGGAAGGTGCTGCTTCTAACCATTTTCCGGCCCTTGGCCTCTCATGCTGGGGCGCGGGTTGCGCGGCCGGCTCGTTCGCTGCTCTGCTTGGCTTTACTAGGTTGTAAACCTAGTGCTGCTTTCCTTTCTTTTGTGTCTAAAGTACTTAAAAGATCTTTTCCTTTTCATT
>NW_027153656.1:0-698 GCF_002600585.1 Cystoisospora suis
GGCTCAATGGTTAGCAAATGTCTTTTGCTTTCCATTGATCCCTTGTTCGAGTGAAAAGCGTGTGGTTTACCCTACCGGACCGCCTTCTGCTTTTCTGCGCGCGGCGCCCGTTGTCTTGCGGCTGCCAGCGCATGCTGCTTCTAAGGCGGGAGAATTTTCCGCAAGCGAATTCCTGGCCTCCTTTGGCCTCTACGTTATCTACGAGTGTGCTAGCTATGCTAGGTGGTTTAGCTATTGATTAGGCTCCTCTAGGAGCCCTAATGTCGACTTCCAAAAATCCACGGACCGTAGTTTTGCCTTCCGGCTCCCTGGGTCAGCTCGGCTGCCCGAATATTAGTCCTCGGGTTCGGCCTGTATCTGGCCTTTCTGGTATTTTCTTGTTTTATTGAATTTTCCTGAGCTTCGAGGCTCTGGATAGGCTTCCCTATCCTTATTACACTTATTAGGCTCCACTAGGAGCCCTCCTGGTCTAGTGTGTACGCTGTACTGTGCCCGTGCTACCTAGCGCGGTTCGCGCGGGCGTTGGAAAGTCCGGCTGTTGCGAACTTCCGGAAGAATGCACTCCCGCCTTAATGCGGGGTTATAAAACTTTCTAAAATGGCGAAAGGTGCCTAACGCGCCTCGAATTATTGCTCTAGGTGGTCTGGCCGCTGAGATCGGCCAAATTCGTGCTCTGCTATGCGCGAGTTGCGGGGTAG
>NW_027153656.1:723-1946 GCF_002600585.1 Cystoisospora suis
CGGTGCAAAATATCGATTTTCCTGAATTTGCTCGTACGGCTATAATTTAGGTATCTCTAGGTACCTCTTCTTCTCCTCTATCTGGTTATGCTAATTTTAAGGCGGTGCGGGGCCTAGGTGCCGCGCGAGGCCGCCGTGCACATCCCGACTCCTGCACTAGATCACGGAAACGGGGTCATGGATCTCCCCTACACGAAACATGGTTTCCGGCCCCGCGAATGCTCCGAACAGGTTCCTGGATTCCCCTTCTTTCCACTAGCCTCCCCTAGGAGGCGTCCCTCTTCTTATTTTGCTCGCGCCGTACTCCTTTCCTCTCTCTGGACGGCGTAGGCGATGCGTCAGCGATCTACTGGGGATGCTCAGGGTTTTGGCGGGTGAGTTCGCCTCCCCCAAGGCTGTCCTTCTCCGGATATGCCCCTGTTGGGCCTTTCTCTTGAGTGCTAAGCCGTTGGGGACGTGATCTAGCCGTTCTTGGCCCCTGGGAGCTTCGTTCGTTCTGCTAGTCGTTTCCTCGACTTCCGCGCTTAATGTGCGTCGATCTGCTGACCTTCGATTGGGTCCTCCGGCCCTGTTACTTCCGCCCTAAAGAGCTCTTGGTCCTTAGAATTGATTGCTACTATTATTGGTCCGCGAGGATTTCTGCTTGCTCCTGCGTCGGACGCAGAATGTGGGGTTTTCTGGGTGCATAATTGTCCATTTCCTTCTCATTCTGCACGGTTCCATGCTCGGGATCAGGTGGATCCCGTGTTTTGCCGGCTCAATTCGCCGGTGGGTGAGTTGAATCTCGTGAGCCAGCGTGGCTCGCCGGGGCTCCCGGTATCGTTCCCGTTATTATTTCCTAGTTCTTTTCTATCTTTGGAGAGCTAGTGGTTAGCAAATGTGATTTGCTCTCTGTCGATACCTAAGCTGCACGGAAAAATTCTATATTTCTTTTCCGGATTGCCTTCTGTTTTCCGTGCGCCGTACGCGGTTGTCTTGCGGTGTCCGGTGATGCTGCTGCTACGGCGGGAGGTTTCCCACGAGGAGTTTCCTGGCCTTCTCTGGGCCTTGTGTGTTTACTTTAGGCTCTTTTCTTGGCCTACAATTCAAAAAAAGACTCTGTTAGGCTCCACTAGGAGCCCTACCTTTACTGGCGGGCCGTAGTTCCGCCCTACCGATTTGTGGGCCCTCGTCGCCGGCCCGACTATTAGGCTGGTGTCAGGATTTTACAATCCTGCCTCGAT
>NW_027153656.1:2135-2269 GCF_002600585.1 Cystoisospora suis
GACCTAAAGACCCAAGAACGATTGGCAAGCAAAGCGACCGATAGATCACTTCGGAACCGCCCGGATCAAGAACGTATCGAAGGAACTAACTCCTAAGATGCCGTACAGGCAACCTGGCCTTCTCTAAGACGGCA
>NW_027153657.1:0-230 GCF_002600585.1 Cystoisospora suis
CTAGTATGGCCCGGGGGATCCGCTCGCACTTAGCCTGTTAAGGGGTTCGCGCTCGTCTAGTCTGTGCTGTTGCCTGGATAGTAAATTATCATGGTACAAACTTTTAAGAGCCAGTTAAATGGAGATGGATTTAAAAAGAGTTATTGTAAAGTCTCCCCAGGTGTGTCATTAAATATCCCAACAGATTGCCCTGGCCTGACCCCCTAAATGCAATTTTGGGATTCCCTTTT
>NW_027153658.1:0-126 GCF_002600585.1 Cystoisospora suis
CTGCTCCAAACGCAAAGTGCGAAAGAGTGCGAGGGCGGAACGTGGTTCAGCCCCAGCGTGTGTGAGGGTGCGCCGGCGCACGAGCGCGTGCGCAAAGTGCCCAGAGAGTGTGAGATGCCCCGAGAA
>NW_027153658.1:237-1179 GCF_002600585.1 Cystoisospora suis
GAAACGCCCTGAGAGAGTGAAACGCCCCCAGAGTGTGAAATGCCCTGAGAGTGAGAAGTGCCCTGAGAGAGAGAAATACCTTGAGAGAAAGACATGCCCTGAGAGAGAGAGAGGCCCTGAGAATGAGAAGTGCCCAGAGAGAGAGAAATACCTTGAGAGAGAGACATGCCTTAAAAGAGAGAGATGCCCTAAGAAAGAGCAGTGCGCTGAGAGCGAACAGTGCGCTGAAAGAGAGCAGTGCGCTGAGAGAGAATTATGCCCTAAGAGAGAACCACGCCCTGAGAAAGAACCATGCCCTGAGCGAGCAAAATGCGCCGAGAGAGAAACATGCCTCGAGAGAGGAACAGGTCGCGAGAGAGAACCGTGCCCCGAGAAAGGGGGTAGCGGCGCGTGTAGGAGAGAAGTCAACCGTGAGTGCGAGGGGGAAAGAGAATGCGAGTGGGGGAGAGAGATTGTTTGTGCGCGCGCAAGAAAGAGCAGCCAGGCGCGCGAAGGGAAAATCATTCGCACGCACGGGAGGTCTAGTATCCAGGCGCACGAGAGAGAAAGTAGCGGTGAGCAAAGGAGAGAAACCATTAGTGCGCGGGGGGAGAGGATAATACCCCCGCGTGAGAGAGCAACGAATGGCACGTGCGAGAGAAGGGATAGGAGCGCACTTGCGGAAGAAACCGCTGGCGCGCGCGTGGGATTAGCGAGGGAAATAAATAAGAAGGGGCCAGAAAACAGTTGCGCAGGCAAGAAAGAGGTAGAGAAAGGAATACGTGGAAGGGGGAAAACACTAGTGATAGGTAATCAGAGAGGAGCAAGGCCAGGTTCGTACCGAATCAATGGAGTCAAAGTGCAAAGAAGGGTCAAGAGGGGTAATGCCCGAAGGAGGCGAGTGTGCTCACGAGGGAGCACAGTTGTGAGTGCGCCCAACGGAAGAACCACGCGACTACCGGA
>NW_027153659.1:0-236 GCF_002600585.1 Cystoisospora suis
CGTGGGCTCTTTCGCCCAATTCTCGGACCAATGAGCGATTGAGTCATATTAGGCACCCTCAGGTGCCGTAATGTACAAGTTTTCGCACAAGGAAAGTTCTCTATTGCACAATCATTCTTCTCTCCTCTTCACGACACACTCAACACGGGGCTTAGGGTGCCGGCTGGGCGACGATCCCGAGGGGAAACGTGGGGTTCTGCGTCCGATTTGGGCGCCGGAAGCAATGCTTCTGCACC
>NW_027153660.1:0-16722 GCF_002600585.1 Cystoisospora suis
GTAAATGGAACAAATGTAAAAACTTTGCATTCCACTGTCACGCCGGAGGAGATCGCAGGGCTGTTTTAGGACAGTGTCTGGTGCTTATACGGCTTCTCCACCTTCATTGTATCTGACAGAGACCCGAAATTCGTGAGCGCATTCTGGGGGTCCTTCTGCGAACAGTTGGAAATTCTCAGGTTGCTCTCAACGTCAGCTTATCCTCAAACGTGCGGCCAGAGGAGAGAACCATTCGTACACTCATCGAGATGCTGCGTGGATACGTAGGTAATGCTCCGGAAGAGTGGGTTTCGTATCTAGCGACGGCGCGTTTGCTTACAACAGTGCCGTGCGTGAGTCCACACGGGCTAGTCCAGTTTTCCCTGTGTGTCGAGTCGCTGGACGACTTCCCGGAGTTGCCGCAGAGCGAGAAAGCAAGCCTCAACAACGCCCTACAAATGGCAGCAGCACGGCTACCATTAGCAAAGACAATTTGGTCAAAGCACAGGGGGCGCAAAAGAAAAACTACGGCCGAATTCACAAGCACGAGGTACAGCAAGCTGGTGACCCCCGCATGCTGTCAACCCCGCTGCTACGAGGTCACGGGTTGGGAGAGCGAAAACTCGCGCCACCCTGCGAAGGATTTCACGGTGCTCGACGTAACTGTGATGCGCGTTGTGCCTCCGTGAGAGGACCAGTTAGAGACTTCTTGAGATATTGCGGCATCCCTTATATTCTGCGACGGGAGCTGAGCTGCCCTGGTCAAGCAAAGGACCAAGGGGAAATAGTTATTCTGCCAGTTAGAGAACAGCGTGGAAACAGTGCTAGCAGTGGCTCAGCTCTGACTGAAGAGCTGAGCTGCACAGTCTAGTGGGAGCCAGGGATTTCCGAGAGCGCACGCAGGAGTCCGAACGTCCCCAGCCGCACGAATTACCGACTCAGTCGGTATGTTCGCTCCTCTACAATGGAAGTGTTTCTGTACTGTCACACCGTGAGGGCAAGCCGCTGTCGATATTGAAAGCGCTGGCGAACCTTCAGTATCGATTGCCGCGGGTCGCCGTACAGCGAACGCCAGGACACCTAGTGACGCTGCTGACAGAACTTCAGAAGTTGCGTCTTTGGCGTTTTCCTGTTGATATTCAGAAGCGAAACTGAGCAACGTTAAGGGCAGTCAAAGCCTGAGGCACGAGTGCCAGTACAGCAAAAGATGGGACGTAGCATCGATACGCTTCTGACAGCGGGACCCGCCTGGCCAGGAACGCCGGCTTCGCACATAGGGGCGCAGGGATGGGAGGTCCGCCAGTCCAGCCAAGCTACCTCTGATAGGCTTCTGCGATGAGCAAGTCGCCGTTCTAGGTCAAACGCAGCACGCCCCGCGTCCGATTGCTTCGTGCAGCTGTTTCTCTTTGTCACCCGGTTGGGGCTCCGCTTCTTTCTTGGCCTGTTTCCCCCCCGATCTGTCGAGATTCACGATTGCAGTTCCTGGATGATTTCAGAAAGGCCCTTACGTAAAATGATTCACAGGCAGCTGTTCTGGTCCGTAGTCGTATGTTGATTCAGAGGCCCAAGCGAATACTCCGGCGTCTCGCCTCCAGTTGCCCCCGCACTTTTTAACGTGACGTTTTGAGGTCTGGGGGTTTTTCCGAAGCTGACAGGCCGGAGTTACGGTCGCAAACCCCCGCCGAGGAGTAGAGTCGCCGGGCCCTGATGTTCTGCGCTCGGCGGTCAGGATCTAGTTTGATACAGCAGAGAATAGTGACACGGTAGCCTAACTGGAAGGGGTAGGCCGGAAGAAGATGGGACCCGACGCTTCCGAAAGAGACAATGGAATCGAGGCTGCGTCGAAGATTCCTGCAGAGCCAGTAGATGGCAAGGGAGCCGATCAGAAGCTGCGGCATCCAGTGTCTTTTGCAGAGCCTGGAAGTGAGGCGGTTTCAATATCTCTTGCGGAGACACGTACGCCTCCGTTGCACCAGAAATCCTCTTTTTCTGACGTGTGCCAAGCGGTATCCTCCGTTCAAGGCTGCCAGGTGCGTGCTGTGGGAGATCCAGACAGTGGTGAAGAGCAGGCGTCTTTCCCCATGGCAGCTGCTGTCTACTTTTTCTTTCTTGGGATATCATCGCTGCTGCCATGGAACTTCGTGCTGTCTTTGGCCTCGTACATCTCCACTGCATTCTTTGATGGAGATGAGCGGGAGAACACGCTGCTCGCCTGTTTTCAGTGCGGAGCCCTGAGCGTACAGGTTGTTTTGCTGAAGTCCAGACTGGCCATGAAGCCCTGGAATCTCGTTGTTTTACCCGCGGTAATGGCTGTCACTGCCATCTTATTTGCCGCCGCTCTAACGTGCCTTCCTACAGTTACTGGTCGAGTCGCATCGGCTCATGTGGGCACTTTCTTCTTCGGACTGGCGAGTGGCAGCCAACAGAGTTGTGCGTTCAGCATTGGTTCCGTCATGCCGAGAAACTGTGTTGGTCTTGTATCTGTAGGTGAGGCCGCCGCACAATTGTGGAATTAGGGCTGTATGCGCCGACTGAACGAGTGCTATACACAGCTTAGCATGTCACTGCACCGGGAGCATGTCTATTTGGCAAGCGTACGTTCATCATTTCGGAAGATGATACAGTTTAGTGATACACGTATCTAGTGAATGGACAAGGTTCCGCGAACCAGGGGAAAGTATCACGTCCGAACAGAAGGAAAGGGTTGTTCAGTTGGGTTCCCCTGACGCGTCCCTCGGCAGCAGTACGACAGGTCCCAATGAGTAGCTCGCAGAGACTCGTAGTGTGAGCGAAACTTTTCAGTCTGCCAATAGTGGGCTGCATCTCTTCGGTCCCGGCGCTGTTACCCTTGTATCGTAGATGCAAACTCAGTCGCTAGACCTTGGCTGGGGTAGGCTTCATGCCACGAACCAGCAATGTATGCACTCGTGATCAGCTGTTCACCTCCTCATCACACTGCTACCATTTGTTCGTTATTGCGCCAGTTGTCCGTCGTCATGATTTATCTTCCTGCGTTTCTTTCTGCCTTCTGCTGTAGGCTTGGGTGTAGCGGGATTAACCTCTTTTCTGGTCACCGTTTTCTTCGGCTATCGGGTCTTTGACCTGAACACCGTCGCAGGGTCATCGGGAATGGTCTGGACAAGTATGGCAGTATGTGTTGCAGCCTCCGTGTCAGTTCTTATCGGCTCGTGGTTGTTTCTTCGATCCCCCGTTGCCACTGGCGCCTTGAATAAAGCAGAGCAGGCCCACCGGCGCCGTGCCATCCAACAGGAAAGGTACCTTGAGCTTCAGAAGCCGAGGAAGCACGCGAGCGAAGGATTTCGTACCTGTGGTACAGCGGAAGAGAGGGCTGCTATTAGCTACAGTATCACTGGTATGGGAACAGAAGAAACACCGCAGAACAGGCAAAATGTGGCAGGGGCGAGTGCAGAGAGAGGAGAGGCTGACCTGGTCGTGCATGAAGAACCTGACTTGCCGGAGGACGACTTGCCGTCGCGCGGTTGGCGTGAGATTGCCCGAGACAGCTGGATTTTTATTCTGTGCATATTTTTTAGCTTTTTCATCACCATGAATTTGTTTCCAGCAGTGGGTCCTTTGCGGTGGAATTATAATCAGTCAGTACCGTGCCGTTTGCTGCTTCTTATTGGTCTCTTTTCTGTCGGGGATATCATCGGAAGGTGCTTGGTCGATGTCTCTGCGTTATCTCCGCGACATCTTGGTTGTTTGGTTTTAGGTAAACGTGGGCTGCTGATCCTTGTTTTCGCCCGGCTAGTCTTCTACGTCCCATTTTTCCTGGGGTATAGCCTCGAGGGTATTCCTGTTTTGAATGATTTTTGGTGGTACGTCACCCTTATCCTTTCCCTCGCCACAACTCAAGGGTGGGTGAGTACTGTGGGTATTGTTCGTGCCTGCAATAGCGTGGTGCGATCCAGCGAGAAGGAAATTATCTCTCCGGTCGCCGTCATATCCCTTCAAGTCGGCATCGCCGCGGGTTTGTACGCGGCCCTTGCGTACCGCAAGACAACTGCTTAGGAGTGATGGGTTTGCATCCAAGACAGGCACTTTTCTCTTTTGACAACGGCACACTACCAGCCACTTACGGATTTGCGTAGCGTCTACGGATATACGCAGAAAACATCCATGTGTTTTCTCGGACAGTGTGACTGCGTTTAGGGTTGAGAAAGTCTTCCGTCGGGGTGCGTACTTCATTGTAGAGCTTCCGGTGGCTTCCTGTCCCTCAGAGGTAATATTTTGGCTTTGGCGGTACCCGTTGCATCGCATTCCGGAGTAGAGGTGTGTCGTTGAGGTGATTTGAAGACTCAGAGTCTAGCTCTCCCAAGGGACGGAGGCACGGTTGGGCTTCGAACGCTCTCTGCCACACAGGCAGACAACTGCAGTGAATTCACACGCGGTGTCCGTCAGTCTTCGTGGTTACTGGATATTTTGTTGACCAGTGCTTCATTTTAGGCCCGCCTTCCAGAATGTCGTAGGTTTTGTCTCTGACCAAGCCTGTTTGGGAGGGTCAGCACATCGGGTGTTGTGGGTCACAGGGGAGCTGACGGAGTTTTTTTTTGTGCTTGGAGGTGGGTTGGGCTTCTCTCGTGGACATCTGATGCAATTTTTCGGGGAGATGCAGCGAACAAAATCGGGCACGGACATATGTCGCAGCAGGGGGATTGTGTTGCAGATGATTCTCGTGCGAAGAGACACGAAGGGGGAGCGGCGGGTGCACACACATTGTCACGGTACAGATCACGGCTCGGTGCAGCGGGAGTGTCCGTGCGGAGCCCCGCCGAAAACCCGTCAGCGAGTACGAGTCTCGCAGATGACAGCGGTTCCCGCGGTGTCCGTAGCTCTGGGGATCGGTTCTGTGGATCTTTTCTGTGCGAGTTTGTATCTCCGAGTGCAGTGCAGAGGCGCGGGGTGGTCCGGTGGGCGTTTGTGGTGGGCCCGATCCGGACGGTGATACCCTGGGTCGAGTTGTCGGTCCAGGCGCATTCAGACGCAGGTCAAAAGAAAAGAAAGGTTGACAACAACTGGTAATTTATACCTATGAGTGGCAGTAGGGTCAGCATCAATCAGCGAGTTTGCTTGTTAGCCTCCCTGCTTTTCCTCTGCCGTCGGGAGGTGAGCGGTGAGCTCAACTTTCAGTCTGGTAATTTTCTGCTTTGTGGAGCCCGGCTATCCGTCTAAAGGGTGCATTGGACTGTCGGTTGCTCCTTGTAGTCCCCGCGCGGTACTGGCAACCGAAGCGCGTTAACTTGCAATGGGAGCCTTGTCCAATGCACAGGAGTTTGGCGCTGACAGTCCGAATTTCTCTGCCCTCTCGCTGTGTCTATGCAGTTGTCCCGCGAGCTGTGCCGGGAGTGTCTTTGCCGTACTGAATCGCCGAGCACTTTCAGGCCATGCTTTACTCAAACCACTTTTGTCCGCAGATCCTACTCTGGGGAGGCTGTGTAGAGTGTGAACGCTGCGGGGTTGCAGTCATCTCTACAGGCCAGCGACATCCATGCACTGCTCTAACTGCTCCGCTCCTCGGCAAGACGTCAAGGACGGGGAGAAGTGGTGCATGGCACGGTGAAACATGAGGGAAGCACATCGCGTATCAGACGCGGATCTAAACTCCAGTTTTCTGCTGCTCCGGGTAGTCTCGACTATCCCGTGTGGGGGAGACAGTTTAAACTCGGCCCAAGGGGGTCCGCGGTGGGCAAATATGAGCCGTTCTTCAGCATTCCGATGGGGCCGGGCAGACAAGTGCAAACCACTGGTTGGCGCCGGCTCGCTTTCTGTATATAGTGTGTGCTTCAGCGTGGGTGAGGATGGTAGCTTGGGTGCGACCGACACCGGGTGGATACGGGGAAGCACCTTGGTGTCGCAGCAGGGCCATGGCCGGCCGGCACTCGGCTCTGTTATAATCAGATCGGATTGCTCAGACGGTCAGTTGAAGGCTGGCAACGCCACGTTTTCAACTTGTTGCATCGGTGGTATCTGTCGGCCAGAATCGAAGAGCATGGGGTTACTGAGGTTGAAGGCTAGCAAGAGACTGTTGTCCAAAAGCCTTACCCAGTTCCAATGCGATGGAGCGTCTCAACTGACAAACGTTACCCCTTCAAGACTGACCACTGGATGTGGTTTCGATGCTAATAGCTAGTAAGGCAGCGACCCTGCCCACACGGCTCACTTGCTTCGAAGAACACGGGAGTATCCGGTGACTGCACGGCACAGCAAAGGGGCGCCCGAAGAGGATCAGAAGAATTTAAAGATACACTGCAAGCCACAAGGGCGCCGCGTCCGTTACAAGAGGCGGCGCATACACGTCAGGGGGATGCGAACAACCTTGCGTATTTGTAAGCCAGTGGTTTCAATCCTTCTCGAAAGACGCCTCTCCACGACAGTGTCCGCACACTGGAAGACAGGTTATTTTCATGGGAGCGATCCGTGACTACACGCAGGACAAAGCGCTTGGTCTCTTTTGCAGCCTTTGAAGTTCACTAGAAGGCAGGGTCAGAGAGCAGGCATACCTGCCAGACATGGCAAACTGGACTTCCTGCGTAGTCCGGCGGACTGGTTTCTGCTAGCGGGTGGCATTTTGTTCGGCGTCCTTCTCAGGGCACAGCTCATATCCGTTTTCTCCGATGCTGCGATTCCACCACGGCGCCACACAATAGCGGCCTGTGCCAGAGTACGCGTGGAGGGGAAACTCCACGGCGCTTCTATGCGAAGAATGGAGCGCTTCGCACACTACTCTGGTGGCTCTCTGGTGCCATGCCATGGACGTGAAGCGATACCAAAAGCACTGCACCACTCTACATGTTTGTCCGCATTCGGTCTCTCCTAACTGCGAGCGAAACTAGTTGAAGAGAGTCGTTTGCCTCTGTGTCCGGGGCTGCTGAGCTGGAGGCGGACGCGAAAGACAACCGGTGGCACACAGGAGAGTTGCAGCAAAATGTAGCCAGGATGGAAAACAACGTGAGAAAGCAGCAACAGATTGAGACGCACTAGGCAGCGGAACTGCCGATGAAAACGAAGTCGTGGAAGCAACCCTACACAAAAAGGCGCTGTTGTACAGCGGACGACAAAGAACTCAAGAAAGAGCGATGTCAGCTTTTCGTTTCCTGGAAGAGTTCCGGGCTCTCAAGCCTTCAAGCCCTCCCTCTACAGTTGGCTGAAATTCCCGTGGGAGCAAATGCTCTGCCACGTCTAGCATATCTTTATATATTGATCTCAGAGTGTGCTCCCCTGCCCCTGTTACGCTTGCAATTTCCGAAGCCTTCGGCAAGTTCGGGTTAGCAGTTGCACTGAGAAGCTGGACAACCAGCCAGATGGCTGCCGCCGCTACTGAGTTCGGCCTGCACAGAACCAGAGAAGACAGCATTTCTAAGCAGGTTGGGCAGAAGGAGCGCAGTCAAAATGAAATGCTAACGCCGACAAATCATCAACGAACCTGTCTGCCAGGTGCGGTGCAAGCGGGGATCAGGTGTACTTGTTTACTCACGCCTCGTAGCTACGCGCGGATCTTCATGCAGTAAGCACGTTGAAGCACTGGCTCGGGCAGTTTGCTCTGCTAACACAGCCACCAGAAACAGGGAGCCGCTGACGTCAGACGGGGAAAAGAGACGACAAAGAGCGTGTAATGCGGTGCTTCGGTGCTCCACGGACTACGCAGCCTACTACATGATTGACTGCAGTAGAGTGAGGTACTCTCGAGAAGAGCGCTACTCTCGTACAGGTTGGATGGTTTGCTCTCCCTAGATACACGCACGACCAAAACTCCATCATCAGAGATAAGAAGTACCTGTGAGATGAAATAATGACTTGAGTAGCACGCTTTGCAACGTGTTCTGCTACGTCTGCAACATGCATGCTGAGCTGCAGCCTTGAGCAGTAACGCGGAAGAAGCTGCGTAGCGGACTCCGCACTACTGACACCTCCCCTCTGAGGAAGAGCCTTCTTGATGCGATTGATGGCCTTTCCAAGCTCCTTCTCCGAGATGGAACGATCGTAGAGAACCAGCTCCTTCACAGTCCGGGTCACACCCGCTTCTCGGCAAGCCAGGTACGTTACGGCTAACATGGTCGTGGTGTTACTCCGAGATCTGAACTGTAGCTTGTCGTGCTGAAAGAAAGGCACGGAAAGGGCCAGCCTCAGTCGTGTGTGCCATAGTGCTTATCTGTTAGCCAATACAGGTATGTGTTCTGCACACCCCGAGCGAGGCAGCAAAATTGAGGTGAAACTAATTTACCAACACATTGTGACCCGGACAAGAGCGAATCGAGAGGTAGTCGCTACGAAAGGTCCACCCCGCAAAACGTACAAAAAGCTGCTTGAAAGCCCCCGAGGGTGCCTGTCACATCACGTTTCTGCGTCCCGCTTAACAAACCAAATTTCGCAATCTTCGATCTCGCGGCAGCACGGTCACTGTCCTCACTCTTCTTCGTTGCTGCCGGCACCCAACAGTGCACTCCTGTCAACACCACAGCCTTCGTGTACCCATGAACACTGTCCGATGTACTTCGGGTCCGCCCCCTTCAAAGCGTGTCCTCACACCTGTGGAAGCATGCGACACTATACATGAGTACTCACAGACAACCGTTGCAAGCCTCCGTCAGTGAGGAATCTTATCCACGCAGGCAAAGATTCAGATTACATATAAATTCCTCCGTGCGCCACACTAACCTATCTCACTAAGTTCACCCGAGGGTTCGGTTAAACCCTTTGCTGAATGATACGGACGGGAAGAAATCGTATACACATTCTCTGCAGCAGAATTCCGAGTGACATTTTTACTCACCAAAAGATCTTTCGTGATTTCTTTGGCCCGTTCAAGAACATTGTCACGGAGGGCGAACGCCTCTCCAATCAGTCTCAAGTAGTTGAAGGCAGCCTTGAGCTGGCGATCTCCCGAACCGGTGCCCGCTCCTAGGCCAGAAGTTGTCGCTTCATGCAGTTGCTGTAACCTCTTCGCATTCGAGGCAGCTTTTCCACCACCTAAACTACCTCCAGCTCCTGACACCAGCATGGTCGTCCCTATGCCTCCGTCTTCGAGCCACGCGTCCAGAGCATCTCCAACGCGATTCCGACTCGCTCCCCCTCTCCCGCTGCTAGCTGCCTCTGCTGAGAAGTTCCGCCATTCCTGCTCCTCACTGAGTGCCTTCTCCTCTACGACTAGGCCACACTCCCGGCAAAGCTGGTCGCCACTGCTTGAATCAAAGACGATCGTCTGGGCGCCATTCTGGGTCGGGCCACAATATGGGCAGATCTTGGCTTGCCGTGTGGACGCGTAAACAGTGAAACGAGGGTGCGAAGTCGGCGCTGCTGCACCCCCCCGGCCCCCAACGAGTGAAGTGGGAGAAGGGGCGCCTCCTCCTATTGACACAGGGAGAGCTCGTGACGGCTGATGAAAAGACACAACGGAAGTTGCAGCAGCCGAAGCGGATGGCCCACCCGCGGGCATACTGGGTAAGCGGCTCGGCACCTTCGCCGGTGTAGCGGAAGATGAAGACGGACGCGTGAACGAGACTGAGGACGCGGAAGCCGTGGTAGAGGGCGAGACCGCTGGAGAATTCACCGAGGGTGAGAATGAGACGCTTGAAAACGCTGAGTAGGAAGGGTTCCCGCCATCGAATCGCTTCGCCGGTGGAGGGACTGACATGATGGCAGCGGTGAAAGTGAAGACACGAGCAACGCCGCGATAGCTGAACTGACCCTTAACTGAAGACGAAAGCGAGCGGAAGACTACAGGATAAAGAGCCAGTAAACTACATGCTGCATCTTACACAAACAGGGACAACGCACCTTGCAAACGCCGGCCGAACCAAATGACTGAAGTCAGAAAGCACTCAGACGCAATTATCCAGTTGAGCCGCGTTGGAGTTTCGGGCCAGTCTCTACGGACGAGTGGCACACACCCCTCGACGCCGCCCAACTACCCCACGCTTTTGTCACGAAGACTGCGCTCCTGAATACTCGGCAGCACCCGCGGAGAATATCCACGAAGATAGCAGCGCAGTTCTATGGTGTGTGCAGATCGCCTGGAAAGCCTTGCAGGGATTAGGACAGTGAGAAGAAAACTGTAAACGGAAGACAAACAAGCTGTTGGCCGAACTGGAGCCAACGTGCTCCACCGTCTCTGGCTGTGAGCTTCGGGATATCGCAGGGTGACTTCTACCCGGGCGCCGCAGAAAGCTGGGAAGTTGCGTGGCTCAGCAGAAGCAGAGACGCTGGGTAGACAACACCTCCCTCCTAGCAAATAAGAGGCCACTCCAGCCGAGAGTGAACTAGCCGGGAAAAAAGCCCCGACCAGTTCAAATGTTTCCAAACTAGGAATGCTGGCAGCGAGGGGGTGAAGTTACATGCAAACTGACCGGCCGGAAACAAAACAGATGCAGTCCACGGGGTTGCGGAGAGGCTCGGCGAGTTTTGCAACATCTGCAGGGCCGGGTTACTCCATCGAAAAAACAGAAGAGGTACCATTACACGAAGCAGATTAGACGAGCACTCCAAGGGATTCCTGGTGGGAGACCCCGGTAGTCCGTACTCTCCGCACCGCAACACCCGGACACCACGGAGAGTTCCAACCAAGCTTCTGTAACGAAAAAAACCGGTCGTTCTACCTTTCTATGGAACGGCGCTGCATGCAAGTGAAGCAGTCTCGGGCGCGGGTAAAGCTAGGGTAGCACGCAATAATTTGCCGTGTACCCGCAGGGTTCATCTTTTCCATGACATAACTTCAGCCCAATAACCGTAGGAATGCGCCTCTACAAAGAATGGAGCAGCAGTACTCTGCTTTAGCTGTCACTTTAGCCATCAGAGGAGTGCCCGCCCAGTCTGCGTCCGCGCGGAGAGCGCTTTTACAAGGACTGATAACTTCTGCCCGAACCGCCCGCGCTGCCGGGTGGGAAATTCTACAAGAGGCCCTTCGCAGCCTGCTTGACATCCGTTGTTGCCGGACTCTCATGACTCAGTAACTGGTCCGCTATCTCCTTTCTGTCTTCCATTGTGTCACTGGTACCTTGCGAAACCGCGCACTGCCGCGGCAGCAAGCGAGACTGCTCGCTCTTCGCTGGTCCGACGTGCCGATCAGAGGACAAGCTGTCAACACCTACAGGTGCTGAAATTGCCACGAAGGGAAAGTGGCCCAGCGAACACCTCAGGCAGCCGGTGAAAGGTCGGCCGCGGCCACTTTGAAGCTGACAAAACGGGGCGCGGCTAGTCCAATCGCGTTCAGTAGGAGTTGCACAGGGCGCAACACCTTGCGCCCTTCGTACCCCCGTCCAGGCGTCCCCTCGTGCCGTCAGTCCAACTCGAGCCATGGTCGTTTCAACGACGGGAGAGAACTGACAGTGACTGGAAAGAGCGGGAAGCATGTGGCCTGTTCGGCAAGTGCTGCGCGTGCCGGCGCCATCGAGACTGACCGGCATGCGTACAGCACCAGAAGGAACCGGTAGCAGTAGACAGAGCCGGTGCAGCGATGGGAGGTGAAGTCTTGGAGTCTCACACCTGTCTCTTAAACGAAAGAAAGTTGTGCTATGAAATGTTACTAGAAGATGGTTTTTTCCGACGTGTGCGATGGACTCTTTGGATTTGCACTGCCGTTCCTGAAGCAACACCGCTTCCGAGCGTGTGTCGTCACGTTACCCGTCATTGGCAGGCGCGAGGGTTGAGTGTCAGAACGCGAGTAGCTACCTGTGCCAAGTGGGTTTAGCTACGAGATTGCGTAGATCGAAGGCTATCCGCAAAGAACCGTCGCTTGAGATTGCGAGTGCCGCGTTTCGGCGTTTTGGAGTCGTGTTCTGCCATGTGTCTCTCCGGCTGGCAAGAAATTCTTTTCGCCGGAAATCCGTAATTGGTCGCGTCACAGATTTCTTGGGGCTGCAGCGACCAAGGCCTATGCCAAGCCCGCATTCTCCTGCGTACTTGGTGACTCTACCAGCTAAGCGGTCGCCAGTCTGCTTCCGGGGCACCCTTAGGTTATCGTTTCAGTTACCTGACAGAAGTGAAAGAACAGACAAAATTTGCGTCGCTCCTTTTTCCCCGTCTCGCTGTCTATTCCGTCGGCAAGAGAGGAACTGACTCTCTCTCGACATAAAGCGCCGCGTTCGAGTCTCTTGTGTTTTCAACTGATGCTACCGGAAGTTACGCTGACTGCAGTGGACGATGCTTTGCCATTGCCTCGCGGGCGCGTGTGGGTTAGTGTGACACCCGACACTAGTCCCTCACTTCGCCAACAATGGCGTCCACCGGGACATTCCAGAAAACCATCATGAGTAGTCCGAGTGGCTGCTTGGGAGGGATGCGTTTGGTATCTCTGCTTGTGGGCTTGGCGGTTGCGATCTCGGCAAGGAAGTTACCACTATCTGGGTCGGGTCCGAGATTCGTTGCGGCTACCGCGCACGTTTTGGCAGAAACGGCGTCACAAAGGAGAGACACACTGAACGAGCAGTTCTCTGGAGACGCCAGTGGGCGCGGCACTCCAAATTACCATCGGGTTTCGGACTGGATCTCGGCATCTCGAGCCAGGGAGTTGTGTGCAGCCGCCGCTGACAGGGAGAAGTGCACTATTCAGCAGTTGAATGAGCCCCTGGCACCAGATGCAAAGGCGAGGTCACGGGCAGCTGTGATTGGAGGTGAGTAACACTATTTCCAAATAGATGTACAGTTCGAAGAGAACACGGTTCCAAGCCATGATGATCGTCTTCGCCACCCAGCATGGTGATTGCATCGCAGCCGGGTACCAGGAATGGTGTGTGGGCGGTGTTGAAGTGATTCCTGGATAGACCTACGCGACTGTCGTAAGTAGGACACAATGCTGTCAGTCCTTATGCCATGCATCGGACGTGCAGCTCTCTCGCTCGCGTCGAGCAGTCTGCTCCGCCCCCACGCTGGGCCCTCCCGACACCCTGGTCAAAAGGTTCTCGAGTGGGCAACGCATATAAAGAAGCGGTTCACGATCAGGACACACTCACGGACGCTTGAGTTGGTCCCGCGTGCCCTATCGTGTGCAACTAGGTAGCAATCTGAAGGCGGTACTCCGCTCTGAGAGTAAAACAGTTAGGGCACCTTCCCCTGATACCATGCTGGCGTGTGTGTGTTCTAACATGAACTCTCACAGTTCTCGCGCAGGGTCCCGTCCTTCCGTTCGTCACGGGGCCAGATTCGCCGGAGTTGAGGGCGTGGGTAGAGGAGGAAGGAGGAATGTTGCCGGAGGAAGGCGGACCGTCGTATATTGCGGCTTCTTACGTTAAATTCATCCAGGCTAGTGGCAGCAAGGTGCGTCGGGTCATCTTTTCTTCAGATGTTAGATGGTTGGGTGGAGTATGATTTCTCGTGGAACTGCACTGCTTCAGGCGCTTAGAAGGTGCATCGCTGGATCGACATGTGTCGACTGGTACGTTTCTTGACTGCGACTCTTTGGCACTCTTTCTCATAGGCCTCGAACCTCTCTCGGAGGAAGTGTGACTGTCAGGGAAAGGGGGTAGGGATAAGTCACCCCGGATGTACGGGCACAGTCAGGGGGTCCCCGGCTAGTGCCCACACGATTAGGGCACTACAGCGCGGCGTTTCCTTACAAGGTAACCCGAATACTGGACGGCGCAGTCACTGTTGCTTATGTAGACGCCTGAAAAAGAGGGGAGGAAGTAGAGCGTGATGATATGTGCTTATCAGTACTTTTCAGTCGGGAAACGAGAGAAAGTAAAAGAAAAGGGAGAAATAGGGTCCAAAACGCCGTAGGTCTTTTTTAATTTTTTTCTAAAGAATCAGGGTTGGTGGCATGGGCTTGCGCGTCTGTGTTGTCACCAGGCGATGCCGGTACCGGCGTATGCATCGGAGCAGGAGTATAGAGGAATTTTTGATTCAATTGATGCTTTAATTCTTCCCGGTGGTGAAGCGGCTATAGACACCGCGGATGCAGCCTTTTCCAGAGCCACCAGGCTTTTCTTCGAATGGGCCGTGGAGGTAGGGCAGACGAAATGCGCTCCTCACTTTCTTGGCGCCACCACCAAGGTTTGGCGTTCTTCCTCAGAAGGGAATACGGTTGTAATCTGGCAGTCGGGCTGTGAAAGTACAGTGCATTTGACATCTGTTTTTCTGCTTGTGTTCAAGCTTTTTGACATGAAAACACTGCGAGCCTGCTCAACGCTGTTTGGTCGTCAGAATGCTTCCCTGCGCACGCAGCGATCGTTATTGGCTCTGCTGTCAGGTGCGTCAACGAGGTGGTCACGTGCGCCGGGGAGAAGGTCCGGATCTCTTCGGATCAAGCAGTAGCGCCACTGCACGGAACACGTAGTTGGTGCCAGTTTGAAACACCAGCTTTTCACAGCTATTGGGCAGGTGACTCGATAGTTTGTCGAGAAGCCGTGCTGAGCTCGGCAGATTACTTTGCCCGTTCTGAGGTCTGTGAATGGCGTCCTTCTCTCCATGCGTTAGGCAAACGACTCAGGTCGCTATTTTCCCATCATGGCCATCTGCTTGGGTTTCGAGTCAATGCTCACGTGGGCAAGCGGGCGCTTTGACTACTTCTCTGTTGACGACTACCGGAACCTCGATCGAACCCGGCGTCTGTCACTCCAAGAAAATGCGTACTCGTCACGTCTTTTCGGGAACCCTGGGTTTCCTTCTCGGGATCCGTTTCTCATCTTCAACAGTTCTGTTCTCCGTACGGGTGCGGCATCTGATGCCAATACAGGAGAAAAACCACAGCCAGCTGCTACGTCTCTATCCAACAAATCAAGTCCAACTACACAGTCTCACGGGTCCGAGCGAAAAACTGGCATGTCCGCTGAACCCCTTGCCACTCAGGTACAGCAGACCTCACAACGAGACTTGAGGATTGTGAGGGGATCAGGAAGAGTAGGAGAGGACGGCTCGGGCGAAGAAAGGTTGCCACTCCCTTCAGTCGAAGAGGCTAGCGGCAACCAGGGCCTACCGAGAAGACTTCTGCACCTGAAGAGCGCCAAACTTCTCTCTCGAGACGAACCAATGTCTCGCGAAGAGTTGGCAGGAGGCGCGAGCCGAGAGTCCGGGTTGTATCGGAGCCCTTTCTTTCTTCCGGACGGGAGCTGGCGGAGGGATGCGATGACACGTGACAGACTAACGCTGAAAGAAGGCGTCCAGATCAAAATCCCTGATGTCCAAGAACATCAAGAGGCCATCCAAGGTGGGCCCGTAACGGAGACTCGGTTTATTGATAGGATGATTGGGCAGGGGAACTCTCGGAAGGTCGCCATGCCGCGAGAGGACGGGACTGAACGTGCGTTAGCCCCAGCCGGATGCCCCTTCATGGAAGACGATACGCAAGCTCTAAATGAGGCAGTCAGACCAGGGGCAGTAATAGATTTCCTCATGAATCGTGATGCGTCCTATTTCCATCACCATAAGAGAATGACACGGGCCGAGTTCGAGGCAGACAAGAGGCTTTCTCAAGCGTTCAAGCTTCTGGCCACCTCATTTGTCGGACAGGAAGATTCAGCCGACAGAGAGGAAATCGTTGCGATCGTGGAAGCGAGAAGGTGAGAGTTGAATCCGGGTTCGCACAGCTCGAGGGATGCCGACCGAGCCCCAGCTGGATCACCGCTGCTTCCTAGTTCCTGTAACTGTCCCTGTTGCTGTGTGTCCATTACCGTGTGTCCAGAGAAAACAAGATACACTTTGCTTGTTTACTTTCCTTCCAGATTGCATGACGGTGCTTGTGTGATTTCTTGCCATTAGTGTCGCGATTCTGAGGGCCTGGAAAACTGCTGGCCGTGTCGCCTGCCCCACTGCTAGACAGGTAGTGGAGGTATCTGTGGAGCTCAGATTTGGGCAAGACCAATCGCCTGTTGTGGTCTATCGGTGCCGCTAGGCATGATTCGCTAGTGCTGTATGATGGTTCTGTCTGAGCAAGGGTCGAAAGAACACCGACACCCGGCAGACGCGTCGGTTGTTCGTACACTGGCCATCGTGTATCCGGCGGAGTAAGTTGAACCACAACTGCGCAAAGAACAACGTGGGTGCCTGGAGTGCGGCCCCGCTGGTGCTGTGAAGGTGCTCCTATTAGGGCACGTAGTATTGGCGCGAAAGAAGTCGTCCTTGGCGGAAAGGCCTAGTGCAGCGACGAGCTGCTGGGTGCCAGGAAGGCCACTTGAACTCGCAACCGGTTTTCTTGGTACCTCCTGTCTGTTTCCAATCAGGTACCCCTTCTACGGCTTTCAGTTTCACCCGGAGAAACCCTTGTTTGAACACAACCCGTTCTCGCAGATCCCGCACAACATGTACGCGCGCATTGTGTCCATGTATTTTTCGGCGTTTCTTGGGAATGAAGCTGCCAAATCCTCGCGGGCCCCATCGGACCCAGCAGCGGAGTGGCCTCGGCTTTTTGGTCGGTTTACTCCGTACAGCACTTCCTCGCCAACCAAGAGCTATGTTTTCGAAGAGGTGTATCTGTTCCCTCCAGATAGCAGCCCACGGATCCTTAACGGAGAGCCTAGCTCCTTGCAGGAAAGCGTCAGTTTAAAACAGAGACCGAAAGCATCGCAGCAGTTTTAACTTACTGGAAAGAGAGCTTGTCAAAAGTGGAAGTGGGAACTCTGGCAGTGGCGCGGCCGACAGGGGGAGAAGGCGACATCTGAATGTGTTCATCGCACAATTTTCGTACTGCAGCTGCTTTCCATGCGAACTATTCCTCGGAAGCCGTACACTCCAGCCGTCACCGTGGCCGTGGCCGTCTCCCTTATCACCCGTCCTCACATCCCGCGCATTCTTGTT
>NW_027153660.1:16904-18143 GCF_002600585.1 Cystoisospora suis
GCCGAACCGGCGAAGGACAGGTGGCATGCAATGCCAGACGCAGGCGCTCCCGCCGCCGTTGGGTAGAGGAGACTTGGCTGGATGGGAGAGCTGACTAGTAGCGTCACCGGCTGGCCCGTCTTTTGAGTTGACCACTTCCTCTTTGCTCGCAGGAATCTCAGTTGTTAGTGGTCTCCGATGAGATGCTTTGGAAAGGGAGAGCTTCTGTCGGTGACAGCGTTGTTGGAGACCAAAAAGGGTAGTCTACGGTGCAGTCGGAAGGATTACGTGTTGAGGGGCGGCACTGCTTGCCCCCAGTTCAGGGTGTCGGCTGCTCTGCATATCGAGCACAGGACTACAAGATACTCGTCGCCGACACCTAGATCGAGTGTTGGTACGCCGTAGTTGTTTGTGCGTGCTCGAGGCTGTTACTAGCAAGCGGTTTCTCCAGTTCACCCTCTGTTCACATACTCCTGTGTCAGATTTGTCGTCCACACGCTCGAAGCGAAAGCAGTCCACAGCGCCATCGTCGCCGTGCAGCGATGAGCAGGGGTTACAGTTTTCGCGTACCCGAGGGTTGTGCCGACTCTATTGGACAGCCGCAGGTCACCTGGAAGGTGTATCGCACCGCACTCTTCCACCACGCGAAGGATGGAGACAGCGTGACTGAAAGCACGCCGGCAAATCAAATGGGGGTGCCTGTGTAGCGAACTGGATCCGTGCGGCGTAGGTCGGCTTTCGCGTAGTCTCAAAACCACCCGAAGTCAGCAACTGATGCGCAACGGGGGATGGTTGTAGCACCTTTCTTTACTGCGCCGACTCCGGAGAGACGGAAACGGAAGGTGCGAGAATGCACGGAAGCTTCTCACACGTATTACGCGAAGACCGAATGTAGGACGGGGCCGCGCGTTCTCCAGGCGGCCAATCAGACTTCCGTGGATGATCCCGTGCTGTCAGGAATTGTTTACACGAAGTCGCCGGTAGTGGGCGGAGGTTGTGCGGTTTTGTTCGGGTCTACAAAGGTTGTTAGTACGTAGTCGCTCCCCACGATTTTCTCAACCTCCACAATACTGTCACGTGGAGTTGCCGGGTATGCAGTACAGGACCCTTCGGCTATCAGGGCCTCCGGCAAAAGGAACTCGTCTGCGCGAGCGAGCAGCTGCATATTACATCGTCTCCGGGTCTTCCCAGTTGCTGATCGCGCCGCCGCAGTGGCGTGACCGGTTCGCTGCAGGTCCAGCTCCCATTGTTCGCTGTCGG
>NW_027153660.1:18276-18543 GCF_002600585.1 Cystoisospora suis
CCGCCATAACGTCTGCTCGTCCAGCAGCAACGCAAGGCTTCCGTTCGAGTGTAACTGCTGTGTTAGTGCCAGGAGAGGCTCGCTTCTCAACCAAACTTCCCTTGCAGTAGGCATGATCTGTCCAACCAAGCAACGATCAGGGGAGCACTGCGCTTGCTGCCTTGCCATGGCTGATGACGCGTGGTTGCCATACCAGTGGTCTTCCGGCCTGTGATTGACTTCAGGGCACCGCTGTAGACCGAGGAGCTTCCTTGCCTTCGCGGTCGT
>NW_027153661.1:0-238 GCF_002600585.1 Cystoisospora suis
CAAATTCGTGTTCCGCTATACGCGAGTTGCGGGGTAAACGGCACCCGCGCTGGTCCGCTACCCTTTTGGTGAAAAATATCGATTTTCCTAAATTTGCTCCTACGGCTATGATTCGGGTATCTCTAGATACCTCTTCTTCTCCTCTATCTAACTGCACTATTTTCAGGGCGGCGCGGGGCCTAGGTGCCGCGCAAAGCCGCTGTGAACATTACGACTTCCATGACAGATCACGAAAACG
>NW_027153661.1:785-1280 GCF_002600585.1 Cystoisospora suis
GATTGCAAAATCCTGACACCGACCCCCTCGGGTTCAAACCCGAAAGAGGTCGGACCGATCTTGAGAATCGTGACGACATCCTTACGAGGCTCACGTGAGGCAGGAGCAGAGGGCAACGCGGACAGTGTGGCTCGTCGAAGACAATGTTGCCCAAGGGCGCCATAGTGGCAGTACGGCTGAGTCCCACCGACCTCGCCGAATATCCGGCTAAGGTGCCTCCGAGATGGGCGGGGCCCGGGATCGTGCTGGATAAATTCAACAATGACAAGACCTATAGGTTGCAAGGCGTGGCAACCAAGGCGGAGAGGCAGGTGACGCGGGACCAGTTGAAGCTCCTCGATCTTCCGGAAGAGATCGAGGCTTCCTGGCCTTTCTCACGGGTCCGTGCAAGTAGCCGCGTTGTGGATCCCACCATGATGCTTGCTGAAGTGTCACGGGCTAACACGCCTGTTGGTACGGCATCGGGGTCGGAGAGTCGAGGACCTCCGACTGGGG
>NW_027153662.1:0-2587 GCF_002600585.1 Cystoisospora suis
ATACACATAGATATATATACATACAGCCTCTCGAATCTATCCTCTCTTTCTCTTTCTTTCTTTATCCTGACGATGTGTATGGACGGCGTGCATCCGGTGGTAATTTGAAGCATAGCAGCAGCAACAGGAGGAGGAGGAAGAGGTCTTTTTCTCTTGAGGATGGTCTTCTTCATTTCCTAGAGTGTTTCTCTTCTTTGTGTGCCATCTCCTGTCTGTATGACGAGCTGTATGGACTTCTTACAGTAGGGAAGCCCGTCTTTTGATTGGTCTGATGCATCTTGTAGCCTTCAAGCTGAGCCTCGTGAGCTCGTAGAACTGACAGAAGGCCATTCCGATCTAGAAAATGACTCGCCGCCGAATAGCCAAAGAAGAAACTGCACCCTCGCACATCGTTAGGAGTGAAACTCTCTACAAAGCCAAAAGAAAAGAAAGAAAAGAAGAAGCGAAAGAACATGCACAGGCAAACACACACAGAGAAAGAGAGAGAGAGAGAAAACGAAGAAGAAAGACGGAGAAAGAAAGAAAGAAAAAAGAAAGATATACACACCCATATATAAGGACTGCATACAATGGATAGAAGAGAGAAATAGATAGATAATAGATTCAAGATATACAGATGAGAGATCTATACATACATTGGTACATGTGCATGTGTGTATTGGAGCGATTCGAGAGTGGTAAAGGTCGATCCAAAGATGACCTCCTCCTTGCAAAACAGGAAGAAACCTCGATCTTTGATCTATCTTTGATCTAGCTATCTTAGATCTATCTACAATTTGAACTTACGAAAGCGAGGCAAGGAGAGAGAAGAGGAGAAAGACGTGGAGTGAAGAAGAATGAGAAAGAAAGTAGTATTAGAACCACACGGAGAAAGAAGAGAGAGAAATGACAGAAAAAATTACGTCAAAAGAAGAAGAGGAAACTAAGTAAGGGCTTGATCGGCGATCCCCTTTTTCTTTCTTTCTTTCATTCCTATTTTAAGTGCGCCATTCATATTGCCACACACATAAATAGAGCCCCTCTTTTTCTCTTCTTCTTCCTTCTCTTGCTTCATTTCTTTCTTTCTTTGGCACTCTTTATCTCTTTCTTTTTCTCTCTTTCTTTTCTTGTACCTTCGGGGGTTTGCGTGGAGTCGTCTTTAGATTCATCCACGGGGTCAGCCCAGAGAAGATCGCAGAAGAGACCGCCACGAGGAGGCTCTTGAAACCTGTTGACTCCTCCTATCTGACTCAACTGCAGAAAAGAACAGAAAAGAAAGAAAGAAAGATAGAAGAAAAAGAAGAGGAAGAAAGAAAGATGATGGATGAAGGTTCTCCATGCTCGACAGAGACACATAAAGATGCTGAAGAAGACAAGGAGGAAAGAGAAAGCGAAAGAAAAGAAAAAAAGGAAGAAGAAGCAGTTGATGCTTTCGCAGGAGTCTGTCTATAGCCCAGTGAGTGTACACGAAACAAGAGAGATTGAGAAAAGAAGAAGGAGAAGTAGATACATACACAAATACACAGAGGCTCATGCAGACACTCCCTACAGAGACAATACACCTCGCAATACACATCTCCATAAAAGCAACGGACCGTCTATCTACCTATGTTGACTCTATCTATCTTTGATCTACCTTCTTTGATCTATCTATTTGCTTACGTATCTATCTTTAATCTATCTATCTGTCTATCTAGAAAAGCTATCTGTTTAAATCAAGCCGACTCCTTGCTTGCTTTGCTTCACTTGGCTGTACATACACCCCCCGGGTTTGCGTTGCTATATGAACAGAACAGATAGAAAGATGTTCTTTCTTTCCTTCCTTCATGAGAATCTCTCCTTTTTTTCCTCCGTCAGAAAACTTACGACTTTTAGTTCAGGACTTAATCCTCCATGTAAGGCGAGGAACTTCCCGTTGATCACCGCTGCTAAGGGAAGAGCATCAAATGCCTGTTTACGAACACATTGGGGTGTACATACAGCAAAAAAAAAGAAACATGCATGCATGCATGGGCAATCCACCCTGACCTCCATAAAACAGCCTCTCTCCTCTTTTTGTTCTCTTCTTTTCTCCTCCTCCTCCCCTTCAAACACATCGATTTCTTTCCTTCATCCATACACACCTCTATACGGGAAGAGGTACGGACATATTATGAACAAGTATGTATCTATCTACCTATCTATATACATGGATAGATACGAAAACACTAAATAGCTACGGATATATATATATATATGTACATGCATGCTAGATAGAGAGGTGTACGGAAATAGTTTGAGTCGAGGTAAGGGTCGACTCTCGACAGGAATGGCCAACGAACTCTCCTCTCTTTCTCTCTTTCTTTCCTGTTGCTGATCTTATCTTTCTCCCTGTTTAATTGTTCTCTCTCTTCTCTTGTATGAACCCTTCACTGCGTCTATGCTAAACACACACATCACTGCATCCTAACATATCTATCTTTAATCTATCTATCTATCTTTAATCTAGCTATCTACCTATCTATGTGTCTTTTAACCCCTCCTGTCTCTCTCTTGCAATCTGATGAGGATGGAGAGAAAGGGTGAGAAAAGGTAACTCCTCCTCCTGCGCCTATGAGGAAGAATCACT
>NW_027153662.1:2853-13435 GCF_002600585.1 Cystoisospora suis
AGATAAATTAAAGATAGATAAAGATAGATAGATGTGTGGGATACCTCCATGAAAGCGAAGTAGACGGCCATATCATATTTGCATTCGCACTCGTCTCTAAAGTTGAAGAAGGAGGTCATTTGCCTGCACTCATGATTGCCTCGTAGAAGCCAAATGCGTGTGGGGTGATTGAGCTTAATCGCATAGAGCAGCAGAAGGACCTCTATTGAGAAAGAGCCTCGATCCACATAGTCACCTAGAAACAAATACCTGACAAAGACAAGACAGGAAAGAAGATACCAAGATAAGACATTACACATACAGCAGAAAGAACGAAAGAAAGAGTGAAGAAAGGAGAAAAGATAGAAGGGAAAAAAGAGGAGAGCAGGGAAGAGACATGAATGAAAGAACACGTGAGGAAAAGAAAGAACGAAAGAAAGAAGAAAATGTAAAGAGAGAATCTCTGACTGACGGCTAATACTGCTACTCCTACACAAATACTGGTATATACCTATGTAGATAGATAGATAGATTGGTATGTGCATACAGACATATAGAAGGGAGAAAACCGGAAGAAGAGATAAGTCAAAGCAAGAGATGAGAGAGTAAAGGGGGAAAAGAACTGAGAAAAGAGTGTATATCAGGAAGATCTTCTCTTCATGAAAGACAAGTCATATCTCTCCCTCTTTCCCTCTCTCTCCACTGTGTGTGGGGGCCCTAGGCATATACAACGACTCTAATAGGCACATGTCTGTCTAGCCATCTTTAATCCACCTTTCTACTTCTGACCACATGGGAAATCTACAGGTACACCTATATCGACACATACATATCTATATATCTATCTATATATGTATATCTATCTCTATAAGGATACGGGGGGGGGGTGGATGTTTCTGTAGTTTCTTACTGTGTATTGTCAGGGTCTCCTCCAACATCGAGGAGTTTGAGGAGATCATAAAACTGCCCATGGATATCCCCCACAACTGCAAAACACACACACACACATAGAGAGAAATATAGATATAGATAGAGATATAGATGTATAGATATTTACATATACATACATGGGGATATACAAATTCATACCTACGCATACATATATGCGTACGACGTCTTCACACATATACAGACTTACGTATACTCGAACCAAGGAAAGGAATGGGGGAGAGCTCCATACAGATCTATAGATGTGTATACATGAAGAGATATAGACAGTTTATAGACGAATAGAACGAGCGGCTTATAGAGAGCATCAAGAAAAGCGAAAGAAGAAGGAAAAGGAGGGAATCTTCTTTTTCTTCTTCTTCTTCCTCTACCTTGAGCCACCTGCACCTTCTTTCCTAACCCTTCACTCCATGTACGAATTTTCTGATAGCTCCTACCAACTGAAAGAGAGGAAAGACTTTTCTCAGGTTTCCCTTCATGAAAGAAAATAAAGAAGAAAAGCAACGAACTCAACCAACATCGAAGGGACGCGTAGGGCGGGGTGTACATACACCATCCTCCTCCTCCCCCTCACCGTCATCGTATGAAGACCGCAACTCCTCTTATCTCAATCAATAAGAAGAAAAGAAGAAAGAAAGAGAAGCACATGGGCTATACATCTGCTTATCTGTGTATCAGGTGACTTTGAAGTACGAAAAGTATCTAGGACGAATCAATCTAGATACAGATAGACAGCTTTTTAGTCCTGTACGTCTATACACATCAACGCAGATGAAGAGAAGAAAGACAGAAAAGCTTCTTTCTCTCTCTTTAGCCACACCTGCCCCTCCAAGACCAGGCACACACATACGAAAAATATACACATACATATACTTACCCACTCCTACATATACACATACAGACACACATATATATATATATATATATATGAAGAGAGAGAGAAATCCAGATAGGCAGAGAGGTAGAGAAATATACAGAAACAGAGATGTAGAGAGAGAAAGACATAAAGAGAGATGGCTAGACAGACAGAGATAGCAGAGGTCGACAAGAAGACGGAGAAGAGAAGAGAGAGATAAAGAGAAATCGTGGTGGAGCCAGACAGAGAGAAGAGAAGATAGAAAAATAAATAAAGAGAGAAAAGAGAGAGAGAGAGAGTTGTATACCCGTTACGGGGTCATTAAGCCGTAGGAGGTTTGGTTCGTTCGATGTGAGTTCTGTGACGGCTTTGATAAGATCTAGACAATCCTCCTTCGTTAATCTCCCCTCCCTCTGTAGATGACTCCTTAACTCCTGAATAGAGAATGACAATACAGAGCAAGTAAGACAAGAGAAAAGATAGGAGAGAAAGAGAAAGAAGAAAATGAGACAAGCCGCTTCCCAAGAGAAAGTTTGAGAGATAGATCCAACATAGATAGACTGAGGAGAATGGATAGATTGAAGATAGGTAGCTTCATGATACACCTCGTCATAGCTCCCCCAGCGACAAATGATAAGACTAGGGAAACAAGAAAGAAAGAAGAGAGAGAAGAAGAGACGTCTTTTTGGAATGAAAGAAAAAGAGAAATGAAACCACATAAGAGAGAAGAGAAGAGAAGAGAAGAGAGATTCTTCTTCTTCTTTTTCTTCTCTACTATTATCTCTTGTTGCGGAGAGAAAGATAGGCACTCTCGTCTTCTTGCTTCTTTCCTGTTCTCTTTCCTCCTGTGATGTCCCCGAATTATCCAAGAGAAAGAATGAGCCAACGAACGAGAAGAGAGAAAGAAAAGCGAGAAGAAGAAAACCTCTCTACTCTTGTACTCTGGATCCTTTTCAAAGATACAAGAAACTTATATATGGAGTTGCTTCACTCTTCACAAAGATGAGGGGAGCGCGGCCCTTATCCCAGGAGCTCGCGACGGCCGTACTACATGTGTGTAAGGAGTTGGGAATTATGTCCGCAAAGCAGAAAGAAGAAGAAAGAAGAGAGAAAGAGAACTAAAAAGAAGAGAGAATAGACAGATACATAGGGAGATAGATACGCAGATAGACAGACAGTGAGACAGACCGAAAGATCGAGCCAGGATAGAGAGATCGAGGAAAATAGGAAGAAGAGAGATAGATAGATAGATTGAAGACAGAGAGGTAGATAGTAGGAGTTTGAAGGTGTATAATGACTTTTTACCTGCCAATCCGGGGGATTTTGATGCCCCTTAGGAAAGAGCAGAGAATTCTTAAGAGGCTGCGCTGGTGGGGGTTGAACGGAGGAGACCACACGATCATGTAACGGATCCGGTAAAGGCTCCATCTTTCTTTCTTTCTTTCTCACTCTTTCTTTCCTTCTTTCTTGACTGCTTCTTTCTTTCTATCTTTCTCCGTCTTTAGAGAGGTGAGAAGATCCTTGAGAGAGAGAGAGAGACAGAAGAAAGAAAGAAAGAAGAGGGAAGAGAAAGAAGAGATTCCGAAAGAGAGAGAGTGGGGAGTGGGAATTGATTCAAATATCCAGACTTTGTGGAAAGAGAGAGAAGAATTCGAATCGAAGAAAAGAAAAGAAAAGAAGAGAGAGCAGGATGAAGGAAGGAAGAGAGAAAGAAAACCTATATCTCTCTGTGAAGATGCCTGTCGGGATGTGAAGAGGGAAGAGAAAGAAAAGATCTTGCCAGAAAGACGTGACGGGACAAGAAGAGAAAAAAAGAGAAGAAAAGCAATTCCTCGTAGGGGAAGACTGACGAACTTAGGGAATCCAAGAGGAGAGAAGAAGAAAGGATGAAAGGCCACCACTCTCCCTCCTTACACCTCGCTGCTGTCTCCTTTCTTTCTTTCTTTCTTTCGGAGAAGCAGATCTCTCTTGAATTAGGACTGTATTCTTGGCTGACCGGAGATACAAAGAAGAGGAGGAAGAAGAAAGAGAAGATCGAGAAGCAGACAACGAGAGCGGAAGAAGAAAACTTTAGGGAGCATTCTGACGATCCAAGATGACAGAGCTGAAAGATAGGTAGACGATAACCTATCTCTCTCTCTGTGTGTGTGTGTCTCTTCTCTCTCTCTTTCTCTCTAAAGCAAGAGACCACCGCGAGGAAGAGAAAGAAAGAGAAGAAAAAAAAGAGAAGCCCTCTCTTTACGCGGAGAAAAGGGGGAGTGAAGGCTAGCTAAGCAGCGACACCACACCAGGGAGATGGACAAGGTGCAGGTGTACATACACCGGAGAGAAGAGAGAGATAAAGACACGAGGGGAACATCATCCACGAGGTGTATATGTGTGTCTTGTAGAAAAGCCCTCGTAGAAAAGAATCCACTCGCGCCTTCTCCCCTCTTGCTCCCTGTCTGTTTTCGTGGAGGGAGGTGGAGAAAGAGTAAGAAAGATGAAGAGAAGAGGGGAGATCGACAAGGTGATACAAGGCGTGAAGAGAGAGAAACGGATAGAAAAGATAGACAGATAGGCCGTCTGAAGACTACAAATATAGGGTGAGAAGAAAAGAAGGAATTAAACAGAAGAGAAACAAGGGAGAGAAAGTTCTCTGAGCTGCGAAGATCTCTGACTTGATCAGGTGAAGATGTCCTCTTCAGGCGAATGAGAGAAAAGAAGAGGAAGAGAAGGAACGTCTCTGTCTTTTCACGAAGAAAAGAAGAAGAAAGAGAAGAGGAACGACCCTCGACTTACTTCACCTGGGCGACCGAATGATCTTCCCCTTTCTCTGCATCGATACAGATGTCTATATCATGAAGAAAACGCAACGGAGAGAATTAGTCAGAATCTGTCTTTCCTTTCTCTTCTCGGCCAACATACAAGGACGAAGGATATGAGTCGAAGAGAAAGAAGGGAAACTACTGAAGAGGAAAGAAAGAAGAGGTGCTGTTTCCTGCAAAAAGAGACAGGTAAGAGAGAGAGAGACGGGCAAAAAGACTTTTCTCCCCACTTATCTCACCGCCCTACGCATACACGTGGATCGCTCGCTAATGAAGTGCTCTTATTTTCTTTCTTTCTCTTTCTGACACCCTTCTCCTCCTTCTCTAGATAACTAGAGGGATTAGATTTCTTTGCTATCGTGATGACGACGCCGGTTTTCTTGCGTGAAAGAAGAAGAAGAGAAGAGCAGGAAAGACGAGGCTCCGTCGAAAAGAGAAAGACAAAGAAGGAAGATGGAGAGCGTGAGAGAATAGCAAGAAAAGAGAGGACGCCAGCCAATCCCCCGAGCGAGCATACTCAGATAGAAAGAGAAAGAGAGAGATAAAGACAGAAAGAAAGAAAGAATAAACGAGAGGTAAATAAACCTTTCTTCCTTCGCACTGCGGACTCTGGATTAGAAGAAAGTGGAGAAGAACTTATCGAAAGTTTACGAAAGAAAAAGGCCCGGGTGGATGAAGTGGTGATCCAGAGAAGACGACAGCAGAGAAAAGGCAGGGGAAGAAGAAAGAAACAAAGAGAGATATGAGGAAGATTGAAAGAAAGAAAGAAAAAGAGGAGAAAAAAGATGGAAACCTTTGCGAGAAAAAAATCGAGACTTCTCCCCGGAATGCTTTTGATGTGTCGTGTAACGGCGTGGTTTGGCAATGTATCATTCCTTCTTCATTCTTCTTCCTTTCTTTCTTTCTTTCTGTTCTTCCCTCTTGGGTGGTCCTTATCTTCGTAAAAGGAAAAGAGAGCTTTCGTGAATGAGAGTGAGGAGGAACAGAAGACAGAGAAAGAAGACGAGGAAGCAGACGTGCAAGCTACCGCCGTCCGTCCGGGGTAAATCTAGGTTCTCGTGAGAAAGTGGCTTCTCTTATGCCTTGTTGACGAACGGAGGAGTCTTTTTATGAAGAAGCCGAAGAAGAACAGAAAGAATGCGAAAAAAGCAACTCCAAGGACAACAAGACGAGGAAGACGAAAGAAACGCGGAAACCGTTGAAGAAGAAACACAAAGAGGAGAGAAAAGAGAGAAAAGCTCACAATGTAAAAGAAGAAAAGGAAGAACACCGACATAGAGTTTTATCCACAGCGGAAAAGAACTAAAAGCTGAAGATGAGAGATGTACGGGTATCAATCACCCGGGATAGATTGAAAGACCATAGATGGAAGATGAAGAAGGTCTCTTCGTCTTCTTCAAGGCGGGGACGAGAGCAAGGGAAGAAAGACGAGAAGAGAAATAGAAGAGAAAGAAGAGATTAGTATCATCACGCATAGAAAGCATGGACCGGTTGAGAAAAAGAAGTTGCAAATGAATGAAAAACGAACAAAAAAGGGGGGCCAGCAGCAAGCAAGAAAAGACGAGAGAGAAAGAGAAAGGTCGAGAAACACGCTCAGAATCTTCCACAGCAACGAGGACTCACTACTACTACTACCACTACTACTACTATTGCTGCTATCATCACTCCTAGAACAACGCGGACTCGGGGGGCTCCTCCTGGATAATTGACGGCGACTGCTACAAGGACTACTCGAAACTTACTACTGCTACAACTACGGCGACTACTCACGCGCGCGTAGTCTCCGCGCGCTCGCTTCCTGCGCGGTGTACGTACACCTCAACGCGCGCCAGATGAAGAGGAAGAAGATCAAGAGGAACAACAACAGCAACCCTTCCCTCCTTCCTTCTTTCAGGAGGAGTCTTTCTTACAGTCAGAAGCAGCAGCAGCAAGAAGAAGAAGGCCAGTGTCTTTTATCGCAGCTTTCTTGATGAGAAAACAGCTCTTTCTTTCTAGATACATTCATCTCTTCTTTAGTCGGTTTCTTTAAGCTCTTCTGCCTTATCTCACTTCGTCAGAAACAAAGAGGAAGAAAAGGAAAAGACCAAGACCGGCGGCCCAGCCGGTCAATGAAGACCGCTCTCTGAGGGGGGGGGGCCAAGCACATCAAGCAGCAGGAGCAGCAGTAGGAGCCAACGAACCTCTCTCAATAGCTGAGGGTAGCCTTACTACCGGGGAGTTCACGATGAGACCCAGCAGTAGTAGTCGTATGTATAGAGCCCCGTGTGTCATCATCATGCCTGTTGCCTTGTAAGAAAACAGCCACAACTGTCGGCTTATCTACGGTGAAAAAGGTCTGGTAGACGAGGCCATGACTCATGTTGAACGAGAAGGAAAGAAAAATCAACTCTTTTAGAGAGAGAGAAAGAAAAGAGACTGCGATTGCTGAATGGTCTTCTACAGAAGTCTAGCTTGCTTGGAGAAACGAAAGAAGAGATTTAAGAAAATCTATCAACAGGTGAATCGATGAAAGAGAATGGAGACAACCTCCGTTCTTTCTTCGCTCTCTTGGGTCATCGGGTTCATATCTCTGTACGGAGAGGCTTTTTCTGTTAAGAAGAAGTCCTTCCACGATCGCATTGAGTGTTTTCTCTTCTTTTCAAACTTCTCTGGTGTTTCAGTTCTTCTCTTGAGTTTGCTCCAGACTTCCTTGTCTGTCTCTTTCTGAGTTGCCTGGACCGCCACATCGTCCATCTTCTTTGACGGTCGTTGCCTCTTTTTCTCGTGACGGTAATGAAGCTAATAAGAAATTTCTTTCTTCAAAAGAGCTTTCTGTAGCGAAGGAAGGACTGGATGGCGGATGGTCCTTGTTCTCGTCTTTCTTGACTCGAAGAAGAAGGAGAAGTCTTTTTTTCTCTCTTACTCTCTGGCGCTCTCTTTTGGTTCTTTTCTTTCGCTCTTTTCACCTCTTCTGCGTTCTTTTCTTGTTTCTGAACAAGAAGCACAGGTATTTTCTTCTTTTCTCTTTTCTCCGACTTGCCGACAAAGAAAGAAAGAAAGAAACAAGAATGAAAAGCAAGAGAGAGAGTGAAGACTCTCCATCTCATCAAAAGCGATCACCTTTCTAAAATTATCATCCTCTGTCTCTAGCCCTTCCGTTTTTTTCCTCGGTCAACCTCTTTCTTTCTTTCATTTTCCCAACTTTCTTGTCTCTCTCCTTGTGTTTTCCTTCCGCCTTTAAGCCATCAGGTTTCGTCTTCTTTCGATCTTCTTCCTTCGATCTCTCATCTCCGCTCGTTGCGTTTTCTCTCTCCCCCTTTCTTGTGAAAGAAGAGAACGGAGTCGACTGAAGGTCTTCTTTTCGAGAGAAGACATCTTTTTGTCATCGTTCTCATCTGTCTTTTCGTGAGAAGTCGGTCGATCCGTCAAGTCCAGAAGATATGCCGAGACATTCCTTCCTACCTGTCGAGATGTGTATAGAGATACAGACAAACTTCTATACATACAGACATGCAATTCACACGCAACTTCCTTCTTTTTCTTCGTAAGGAACAAGAGCAAACAGAGAAAGGTGACCCTGTGTGTCTCGTCTCTCTTCTTTATCCCAGAGTTAGAAAGAAGACAACGAGAGAAGAAATTTCTCGTCTCTCGCTACGCAAGACTTTTTTGGTTGCTTGGTCATCCGTCTACACATCAAGAAAGAGAAGAGGTCTCTCTCTCTCTTTTCCCGCGGAGGAGCAGATTCTCTCGCGTCTTCCCGTCTAGGCAATCTTTCATTCCTTCACTTCTTTCTTCTCTTCGGCAAGCACTCTTTGTCTGTTTCCGAGATAAACACGAGACAGAGCCTCCACCCCCCAAGAGAAGCGACCTCTTCTCTTTCTTTATCGCCCTCTTCTTCTTTTCTTCTTCTTCCTTCTCCTCCTCCTCCTGTAGAGAGCCCTGCCAGACTTCTTTCTCTCTTTCCATCTGTCTTTAGTAAAGCATAGCCAGTATGTTGCAGGATTACCTCTCAGAATTTACCGGACTTCACTCGCAAGCGGAGGATCTCCTCTCTCAGCTCGCCAGAAGAGAAGAGAAGGACAAGAAGACCGAAGGGAAGAGCTCTTGCTCTCCTTCTTCTTCTGTTTCATTGGAGAGAGAAGGAGTTTTTCTCAACCAGAAGCTCGACAGTCTTCTCACTAAGATGAAGCGTACGTCTTGGGCGTTGCGTTTCTCTTTCCAAGTGGGAAGGAGAAAGGCTTATCAGAACGAAGAGCTCTCTCTTGCACTTCTTCTTTCTTCTTCGTAATTGCCTCCTCCTCTTATCTTTCTCTCTACTTCTTATGCATCTCTACTATCCTATTCATCGTAGCTATGCTATTCTAATGCAGTAAGACAACTTAGGAGAGCCGCTCGTCACGTAGTCAACGGAGAAAACCCCTCTGAGAAGGTTTCTTTCATATCTTTGGATTGAAATACAGGTCTTGATCTCTTCGGGGTTGTCTTCCGGCCACCTTCGAGCCGATCGGTCGTTGTATTTTCGCATCTTTGACCGATCAGTGGAGAGAGATGTAGAGAAATTGTGACGAAGAGAGGAGAAAGAGATTTACGTATCTACACATACCTACATGCATACACTTCTGAAGATACAGAGGGAGGGCGAGGGAGAGACATGTAATGACTCTGTCTATGTTTAGATGTATGGAGAGAGATATTTATGTGTCTCTCTGCATGCATAATGTCTGTCTTGAGGGGCATATACATAACCCAGGCAGTATAGTCACGTCTTCCACGCTGGTCAGATATCTACCTCCTGTCTATCCATCTCTTTGTGGTCAATCTTTCTTTCGTCTATCCTCCATCTATCTTTAATCTATCTTTAATCTATCTATCTCTTCAATCTATCTACCTATGTACATATATATGTTTGCCTGTGTATGTGTATGGAGAGTAGGTGTTGGCTTTGAGTCTTTCTTTTCACATCGATGTCGATTGCATGCGATCGGAGTAGAAGATAGGGGCGGAAAGAGAAGAGAAGAAACTCTGGACTTCTTCGAATCTTTCTATTTACGAAAAGGTAGACTGACCTATCAAAAGAGACAGACGACTGCTGCTTCTCCCTCTCTCTTCGAGATCCCTTCTTCTCGCTACCTTCTCCTTACATTGATGGACGATCTTCTCTCTCCTCTTTTTCCTCCTTCTCTCTCTCCCTTTGTTTCTCTCGTTATCTTTCTTTCTTTCTTTCTTTCTTTTCTTCTTCTTTCTCTTAGGGTGCTTTTCAGCTATCGAGCTGGAGCTTCGTTGTCTGCCACGCGAAGAGAGGGAGAGGTATCGGGATACAGTGGAAGGTTGTCGGAGACACCTCGAGCTTCTTCAGAGAAAGTAATTTATCTCTACCTTTCTATCTCTCTATCTCGCGCCTTTCTTTTTTTTTCTTTCTTTCTTTTTTATCTACTTTGTTCTCTGATTTGTGTCCTGAAGAAGGAGAGACGAAGGAAAGAAAGAACTTCGTGTCAAAGAGTGATCTGATCTTCCACGAGAAGAGCACGTGTATCTTCATCTCTGTTTAGAAGAAGAAAAAGAATTGCGAGAAATCTGCTGCGCCTCCTCCTCCTGCTGTTGCTCTAGGGGGGTGTATGTACACAGGGCGTGATGGAGAAAGAGAGGATTGAATTGTCTAGTAAAACGTCGACGTCAGATACACCTGACTTCTGCCTTCTCTACATTCCCCGTCAAAACATAGTGGACGTTTTTCCCCTCTTCTTCTCCATGTACATTCTCCATCGAGCTATCTATCTATCTGTCTATCTATCTATCGGTTTCTTTCTCTCTTTTTCCGTCTTCGTTTTTCTTTCATGCGGAGTGCTGGATTTCTCAAAAAGAAAGATTGTTCTCTCACGCCAGCTACACACCCCTCTCCCCCATTGTTACCTCCTCCCGCAACTTGAATGAAAGAAAGAAAGAAATGGTCTTTCTTCTTCTTGTTCTCCTTCTTTTCCTGAGCTCATCCTCTTCTCCTCTTTCTTCTTTTTCT
>NW_027153662.1:13701-13839 GCF_002600585.1 Cystoisospora suis
TCTTTTTTCTTTTTTCTGTTTCCGGGTGTATGTACAGAGCTTTATTGTCAGGTGGGAAAGCAGGGAGGTCTTCGTCCTCTTCTTCGATAGCTGCGAGACATAAAAATACAACAGACGCTCTTCGCCAAGGAAACCTGC